>NW_010323148.1:0-22320 GCF_000700745.2 Antrostomus carolinensis | reverse complement strand
CTGCTGAACTTTTTCACAATTTGTGATCAACAATCCACTTACAATGAACTATGGATGCATACACAATTCAATTCTTGTCTGGCAATGAAATAACTTAAATAAAAGTGCTAACCTCGCTGCTCTGATTCAATTCCGGCCAGGTCTGGTTTAGGGATGGCATTGATGGAGACTTGCTTGGAGGTGCTTCTGCTGGCGAGCTGGAGTAACCTACCTCACCAGTCTGTTCCCCAACTTCTGAAAAGAGAGGAATCACTATAAAACAAAATGAATTGCATTCAGTTTATTTTCAGAAAAGCTGCTCACATCTCATGCAAAGTCAATACTCACTCAAGTCAAGTACACTATTTATCAGGTGCTACTCTTACTTTGAGGATCTTTATGAAAAGTGGACTTTGAAGATGACTCAGTACCATACTATCTCCCTGTATTTTGGATTTTAAATGGCATTTTTAGACTCTGCTTACATGTAGAAATAAATATAATTTCCTTACATTATGAAAAAAAATAACACTAATGTTTATTACATCAAACCCAGCACTGAAGTTTATCTTGCAGAATAAAATACTTCCTTATATGAAACGTTAAAGCAAAACCAGTGTATCAATACAAAGAGAAACAAAAAATATGAAAACAAATGAAGAAAAATTCCCTTAAGTCAGTCCCCAAAGAATATTAAGTTTTAAGCCTCCTTACTAAAACAATGGTGTTGCCATTCACTACATTTTGCAAATTGAACAAGTCTAGCAGCTGTCACACTGCAACTGTACATTGTTACTCTTATTTCAGTGTTCTCTGAGCTTGCAAGTACAGTCCCTTGCAGAAACACGCCTTCAGAGTGTCCCGATCTGATGTTCCTCACACAGTCGTATAAATTTTCATTTACTTTCTCATTTTATTTTTCACACTTATTTTCTGTTCTATAAGAGAACTGGGTGAAGTAAAACTGAACAGCAGATCAATTATTCTGCATAACACAGTAAAATCTGGCTTACAGTGTCTTCTGTTTTGCTAGATACCACAATACAAGCTAAAGCAACGCACTGAAAGCCTCAAAAAACTAAGTTCAGATTACAACTGTATAACACATACAGTTAAAAGAGTGACTGATAAGTAGCTCAACATTAACAGGATGTTTGTAGCCCAAAGAATTAAAACTCTGAACAAGACAAAATACTGCACAAGAAGAAAGATGGTTTAATTAAATTACCATTTAGGACTACCTGATAGATATGTGATTGAAGATGACTGCCACAAAACTGATATACTATACAAAAAACTGATTAAAATTTCTCAAAAGGACCGGTTTCAGGCTCCTGAAGAGCTGAACTCAGCAGCCTGCTCTTCTGCTACAACAGCTCAATACTCTGCTGTCTTCCATTCAAAAGAAACTCCTAACAAATTCAGCATCAAATCAAGCTGCATGGCTTGTGGGACCGGAGGAGGCAGGAACTGGTGTGTAAAACTGTCACCAACAAAAAGTGTAAACTAGAAACACTTGAACAGTCAATCATGACCAGCTGCACCTTTGAAAACCACCACCACCCCATTATTGTCTCCAAAGTGCTGCTGGGGACAGCAAGAGGCACAGCCTAAAAAGAACAGCCAAATCGCTGAAGCCCAGAAATAAGTTAATTGTCCCATCTTGAGGCCAAGGGAGACCGAGGTGCTACTGACATGAAAAAAGCCACACACAGAAACCAGTAACTCATCAAAATTTCAAAGGTCTTGTAAACTTCCTGTAAATAGCCAGGCATCAGCTTGAGACTCAATGTTCCCAAAACTGTGCCCAGCATCCAGCATCTTGTAATATCCTTTAGGGAAAATGGCTTTACAAATTATTCCAGATAGAAACTGCATTTAATACCTATTTCAGGCAAACAGCACCTGTCAGTAAAACACAGCTTACATCTAGCAGGTATTTACAGGCACAATGATGTCACCAAGTAGTCAAAATGACATACTGTGGTCACTGCACACAAAATAATATACTAAGTTCAAAACATGCCAGTGGTAATGTTCTGGGAATTAATATAAACTGCTCTGAAGGGTAATATGAATAAAAATCTTCTAATGAGTTAAAAAAAACCTCAAAACACTCAAAATTCTCACCTCAACAGTTGTGCATCAGATAAGCGAACTAACTACGAGTGTTAAACACAAGGTCAAAGATAAGGCTGAAAACTGCTGTGGATAGACTGTGCAGCTACCTGTAATTTAAGGAATTTTGCAAACATCTACACAAAACACATAAGACACCTATGGAAAACTTCAGCAGTTAAAGTAATAAAGTTGCACAAGACACAAAGCACAGTAGATTCTTTTTCTTACAAAGAAATGGCATTTTTGCAGCAGCCCAAACAAAAACCAGATTCACAGAAAAGCAGAACTTACTTTTGAGTTCTGTAAAGGGCTGTCAGCTTTTACTAACTGAGATAAAATTAAGGAAAAAAGGGAAACATTCACATTCACTTACATAATGGGAACTGAAACTAGTACTCTTTTCAGCTGCAGATCATAAATTCTGCCAAGATAGATACAGGTGCTCTCAACAGTATTCAATTCATAAAATAAATGGATAAGCACTTAGAGAAGTGTTTGTACAACTGCCTGACTTCGTGCTTCCATTTTCATTCACTGTAGTTTTCCTCTACAGGCTGTTCTTACGCAAACAGATCTTGCTCATTCTGAAGAGCTGACATTATCTATCTACAAATACTGCAACACAGTTAAATCTTCAGTGGAGCCGCTACAATCCAAGTAATTCTTTGAAATATATGATCCAATTCAAAATACTAAAACCATTCAAATGTACTGTAGAATTACCACATTATTCTAAGAAATTGAAACACCTCAACTCTCTCCCTAGTCAGAAAGATATCAGCACCTCATTTAACATTTTTTTCTATTAAAATTATTGGGGGCATAGCACTACATCAGAAAAATGACCAATTATATAAATGCGTTATTATACAATAGGTCTATGCCATGTGAGAGAAATGCATAACCCTGGTCACAAAACCAGATGTAAGACAAGACCAATACGTTAATGGGTTTGGGAGACCTGCAGCTGGTCACACAATGGATTCACAGGGGATGATGAAGGAGAGGCTGACACGGACCACAAGAGCTTTCCCCTTCCTCCCTCGGAACAGACAAAGGGTGCAGGGAGCCCTCTGGTACTTTTCTTTCTGCTGACCACTAGTTCAAGAGCCAAAATGGAAAGAGACAGCAAGTTTCAAGCACAGAGCAGAAGCGTGGAAGATGACAGAAAAAGTTGCTAACCAAAGGTCAGATTTAAGAGTATTGTTAATACTTCTGAAATAAAGTTTACCGTCTTGCATATTGGTTTAAAGAGACATTCAATTAATTCACCTTCTTGAACAGTTTCGAAGTATGTTATTCACACTGAGGTTTCAGTCAACAGCAGATCACTAACAATTTCTTTCTTTGAGAAAGTTGTATCCCATGAAAAAAATGCACTCAAAAGGACACTCTGGTGTCACAGCTTCTACTTCTGAGAAGGCTGTTGGGAGGAAGCTTTATTGAAATACAGCTTTTATGGGAACGAAAAAGAAAATATTACTACAGAAATTTAACTGGTTGACCTTTCTAGGCTGATTTACAGTCCTTAAGTTGAACTCATGTAATTTAACATACATAGTATGTGTAGCAGCAGATCAGGCACAGATATAGTGGGGTTTTTTAAAATAACAATGGTTTTATACAAATAAATGTTACTCTATTTCCTATCAGGATTTTTGCTTGGCCACCACCTTTACACAAAAATAGACAGAATGGGTAGATTTTAGGCACTTGCTAGTTATTCAGCCAATTAATTGTAGATATTTCTTATGAATGTCTTTGTCATAGTAAAATGCTTACTCATACTGAAAACACTTCAGCTGCTGACAGCTGTTGGAAAGGTTCTTTGAAGAGACAAGCTTCTCCCACAAAAAATGGTTTAATTATTAAAGCAGAAGCAGTAAGAGCCACAGATTAGTTTAAGAACTCGTCAATAATTGTCAGATGAAAGTCTCTGTCATCCTACAAACACAGTATGAAGAGACCCTCTTTGAAGTATTTAGTAAAAAGAAATAAAATTCTAGGAAGTCATAGCACCTGTGCACATAGTGTATAACCTGACTTTCCAAGCAAAGACTGCTTGTTAAAAAGTAATCTAAAGCAGTTTCCTTTATCTGTTTTAAAATAAAAAAAAAAAAAGGAAGACAGCCACAAGCATCCTGTTTTTAAACATAACTTTTACATGGAACAGTAGTTTGCTTTTCAATTATGGGACTGAGTTTTTGGCACATATTAACAAGCAGAACATACATTCAATGGTTTATCTGGGAGCATCCAAAGGTAAAGAACTATGCACTGAAAAATAAGGTGCCAAAGTAATGGAAGAGAAATCCTGCTGTCAACTCAGGGGTAGAATTAAAAAAAAAATAAAAAAAATAAAAAAAATTGTGCTACTAACCCTGTACTTTCAAACTACACAGTCCTACCTCTAGCACTGCACTTGGGAATATTTTCTAGGTACCTTCAAGACTTAAACTCATGTCATATTTTCAGAAATGAGGGTGAACAGAAAGCATATTCATTTGAAAGCAAGTTTGAAGTACAGCTGGATTGGGAATTTGGAATACAATAGTTGATCATTAATAAAATCCAAACTGACAATCTTGTTTTCCTTAACCTTTAAAGAACACAGACAATATTTCTAAATGTAATAATAAATATCTGTACTGCTCCTAAATAACATCTCCCTGTACAGAAATACATGAGCTCAGATTAGCTCTGAGCACTGATAAAAATACTTAAAAGTTGCACACTGGTTTACTTCATAGAATCATAGAATGGTTTGGGTTGGAAGGGACCTTAAAGATCATCTAGTTCCAACCCCCCTGCCATCAGCAGGGACACCTTTCACTAGATCAGGTTGCTCAAAGCCTCATCCAGCCTGGCCTTAAACACTTCCAGGGAGGGGACATCCACAACTTCCTTGGGCAACCTGTTCCAGTGTCTGACCACCCTTACAGTGAAGAACTTCTTCCTAATATCTAATCTAAACCTACCCTCTTTCAGTTTAAACCCATTTCCCCTTGTTTTGTCACTAACTGCCCTTATGAAAAGTCCCTCCCCAGCTTTCTTGTAGGCCCCTTCAGGTACTGGAAGGCCACTATAAGATCTCCCCTAAGCCTTCTCTTCTCCAGGCTGAACAGCCCCAACTCTTTCAGCCTGTCTTCATAGGAGAGGTGCTCCAGCCCTCGGATCATCCTGGTGGCCCTTCTCTGGACTTGTTCTAACTGGTCCATACTGACTAATGGGTCATGCTCATACAAACCTATCAATATCTGCTGATACAGTAACAGCTACACCATCACCTGAAAATGGTGACCTGTGTTGAAGCATGTCTTACCCGTCGAGTCTTCCAAATCAATCAGTTTGGGCATTAAACTTTCAGGTAACTTTTCTGGCAAATCATACCCATTCTTCCTAGCAACTACCAGGTGAAACGCAGCACAGAATTCATCCAATGTTAGTGCACCATCTTTGTCAAAATCTGACAGTTCCCTAAAAATGGAAAATTTAGTATAAATAAAATTTCTTAAGGTTATTTTATTTCCAAAAGACGTACTTCTGTTATGCTACTTGGAAGATCAAAGAATGCAGTTTATTTTACCCTATTAAACACTTCACATTAGTACTACATGCTTTATTCTTCAAAGATGAGCCTTCATTAATAAAATTTCTTAGAGCTTAAAGATAATTTAAATCCACTTTTATCTCTACAGGTTTTAAACTCATTTAAGACAGTACTACACAATATTATTGGCCTCAGATTTTTGGTAAAGCATGCTAAAGAAACAATAGCACTGAAACAAAGTAATTTATTTTAAATCGGAAAATACCTGACTTGGAAATCATTAGATTGAAAGAAAGATCAAATCTTCCAAGATAAGTCATTTAATGATAGCATGCAATGATGCAGTACAAATTCCAGAATTCAATGAAATACAAGCCTTTCACCAAGTCAAAACTAAAATTGTCCCACTAAGTGCATTTAAAAATATATACATCTGTACATTTCATTTAAACCCAAGATTTAAATAAATATAGATAAGGAATTAATTCTTTAAATTTAAAGGCATATTTAACAATAAAAATCTCAAATAAATTACTTCTTACTCTGAAGTGTTTGAAATTTCTTCAAAAGCTCAAAATGCCTTGTAAACAGCGCCAGCCTAGACTCATTAAAGCCTGCTAAATACTGGCATAAATGTGAGTAGGACTAAACATACAGAGTACTAGTCACATTTAAATGAATAACACTTTCTATTAAGTAGATTATTGGATGACTGCTAGATAGCTATCATCTTTCTAAATAATTATCATGAAGAAAGAAAGATCATACTTACCAAATATGAGAAAGTTCAAGAATAGGTAGTTTTGACTTAGTGAAAAATTCTTTAGCTGCAGATCCTGAAAAATTACAACAACTGTCATTAATATTTAAAGCAAGTTAAATCATTGTAAGACTTATAGATATGGTAAAGGAGGTGATGAGCTATTTAGCAAAGGTTTTGGGAAAAATGGCATTAATTACTAGGGTTAAATGAAGGAAAAAGGCAAATTAGTTTAAAGTCCTTTCTTAAATTACACTGGACTTCACTAGAACATCATTGGTAAAATGCAGAACTTTCTTCAAAATGGTATGCAAACCTAAGGAAACAAGAAACTCTTTGTAACAGATCTGCTGCACCCAACAATTATATTTTTTAAAGAGTAACTTACCTGGTATAAATCCATTTAGATCAGGTTGAATGGTTTTAAACTGATTAACATAATACTGCCTTTGTTCATCAGTTATTTTCCAGGGGTCATCATAACTACTTGATTGCCTACGAATTTCATTTGTTGTTGTAGCTGATGCTACAGTTCGTACTGTTGTCTGGTCCTGAAATGAAATATTTTTCCTCAGTATTATCTACCTAAAATGCTTCTATGAAGTCTCAATTTCTTGCCTTCAAAAAACAAAGCATAGTTAAATCTCGCAGTAGTTTAAGAACTGATGGAACTATCAGCAGATTGCATCTACAGGATAATGACAGGGTATTTTTGCACACTGATACATATGGATATGGATGACTGCAGGTATGTAAGCAGAAAAAAAAAGGATGGTACATATGCAAAAAAGCTAAACACAAATGTTTTAAAGTCATAATTGTTGACGTTTTTTAAATTAGCAGCTTTCAGTTAATCATTCCAAATTAAGTCAACTCAATGCAACAAGTATCTGTTGGGTAAATACCACTGATCAGACTCCAGCACAGATACACAGTAAACATCCTGCAATGAAAACTACTAAAAAAAAAAAAAAAAAAAAAAAAAAAAAAAAAAAAACAAAAAAACAGTTAAAAAAAAAAACCCCGAAAAAAAAAAAAAAAAAAAAAAAAAAAAAAAAAAAAAAAAAAAAAAAGATTGCAACATCAGTCTGAATGAAGCAAATCAAATACCAATTAAGTGTCACACCTGGACAGAAGCAGGATGCATGGCTAAAAGAGCACTGGTTGGTGGGGTATCTGCAAAACTGACCCAATTTTCTTGATGGGGTGGTGGTGAATGGCCAGACCATATGGGATCACTAGAAGTAGATGAGCCTGAAAGTAGAAGAAACATTTCCTTTTCAAAAGACAACTTTGAAAACAGAGTAAGAACTATGGATATGGTAAGCACTCAAAAAAAAAAAAAAAAAAAAAAAAGATCCCAAAATACATGCTCCTGTCAGGGAGATACACACTTGTAGAATGGTGAAAAATGAGAATCAATTGCACCAAGGTGATGAAGTTCACCTCCTGACAACTAAGTCCTGTAAATTTTTACACTAGGTCAGTTTAAATCTGTACCAAAAGGCAAAGTGAGGAACAAGCTTATTGCAATATGTTTAAGATGTAAATTGGGTTTTACCCTTTTAATGGGTTTTGAATGAGTTAATTAATATTCCACATTTCCATTTAATTGAACAACACTTGTATGGACAAATAGCTTAAAAGTGGTGTATGATATTTGCATGCATGCATATTTTTTTTTTCCTATTTTAGGCTTTAATTTGCCATTTAAAGAACAAAGTTTGGGAAATTCCTCTTAGAATCAGGCTTTTTGGCACAGATATTTCTTTTTCTAAATTATTTATACACTAACTTAACTCAGTTGCTTAAAAACTGTCCAAGTATAGTAAAAGGCATCCATATAGAGTGCTGACATCTGCTATGTATTAACTATCTGGAACACAATAATTGAGATTCACGCACTGCCTTGTTATAATCTGGTTCTGAAGTACGAATGATGTTCAATGTCTTAATATTAAAATAATGATGAAGCAACTATAGAAAGATTTGATCATCCACTGCTATATGTACAAACCCCTCAGTAGTCTCTTAAACCAAAGTCACAAATTAAAAGTTTAAGGAACTCTCTTTAGAGAGAAACAAACCATCTAGAACAAGTCTAGAAGAATCCCAGGAATCCCTTCTACTCCTTGACTCCTAACAGAAATGCTGAACTCCTTAAGTCTAAAAAGCAGTTGTCTACTCTTCTTTCACAACTAAATGCTTTCTCTTTAAATATGTTAAATAAAGTCACAGTTAGACAGGAATTTATGCCTCATATGTAGAAGCAGATTTCCATTTAAAAGGCAGGTCAACTTCTGAGCTACTGCAAACCCTCCACACAACCCACAAACAAGAAATATGACATGTCAATTTGAATCCTGCCACTAAGATCTAAACTGAACACCAAGGATTTATTGTCAAGATGCTGACTAAAAAACATTGCTATGAGAAGTTCATTTATATATAGGTAATTTATGAAGCTGATCAATATCAACAATTTCAGGTTCTTGGAGACTGATGACACTACTAGAACACAATCTGCAGTAAACAGAGTGAAGGAGATCTAAGAATCAGTGAGACACACTGGGGGCTAACATCTAAAGTGACAGTAACACTGTCAGTATACAAAATTGTTGTTTAATATCCAATATTATCTAATCACTCTTTCACTCCGCAAATGACCTTTTTCCGAGGAGAAAGTAATGAGAGAAATGCTTAGAACTGGTTTATCTTTGCTCTTCTGCTACGTGCAATAGACATAATTTTGCACAACACATTTAATCTTAAATTACATTGAATAAAAATTGAGATTTCCAGGGGAAGAAATATTTTCGAAAGAGGAGGTAAGTCAAATATACAAAATTAAGAGGTTATATTGTTTTCCGAATTTCATCAAAACAGGAGAATAATACCAAGGGGTTTGTTTTGTTTGTTTGCTTTAAGCTAACTTCACTAGGATAAAAATCTACTATTAAGTACTCATTTTGTTCCCAAATTTGTCCTCCAATTCTGATAGCTTCTGATGTGGCCTGGAGCTTCTAGTGACTTTATCCAAAACTACCGAGAATAAAGGCAATGAGTTTGACGATGCTTTTTGCCTTGGGGTTCCTCTTCAGTAGCTGGCCTAACTCTAAACACGAGAATGAAACAAGCAGAAAAGCTCAGGGTGTCTCTCCACCTGGCCTCCCTCAGCACAGGGTTAAAAGACAGTAAGATTCAGACAAGTCCTTCCTACCTTTCCTATGGATATGCCACACACAAATTTTACTTTTGATAAAATGGCTCTCTCCTCCTCTGCCCCTCAAACACTGACATTATTACCACTAATATATATGTTTACTCCGCCTTTACTTCTCCCAACAGCTTGTCTGAGTACAGTTCAATTTGTACCCCACTTAGCACAGCACCTCTTCCAAAGCAGTACTTCGACAGCAATGGAGATGCCAGCAGCACCCAACTGTCATACCTTCCGAGTACTTTACAAGTATGACAAGAACTGCTTCCTTTCTCCTCTTCAAATCAACCCAGCAAAATACTACTGGCTTTACTCTGTTCCCGTTATTCACTCTGCAATGCAACATTCTAGGACACAGCATGGAAAGGCTGGAGGATTACCAGTAACTGGACACCTGGATCTACACACATACTCATGGACTGACAACAGTCAATAACTCAATTTTCAGTCATTAAAACTACATCTGTTTGACATCTGAATTAGAAATAGTCACCCCTCACTTTCTTCTCAAACTACAAAACCAGACTGGGAACACTGAGGTAGAAGGGAAGATGGAATGACACTGGGTGACTGAGAGGACTCGGAACAACCAGTGTATTATGGTTGAACAACCAGGACCTATGCCTGAACAGAAAACCTCAGAATTTTTGACTAGTTTGAAATCATTATTTGGCTACTACCAACATAAATGCTCTGCTTTGCTTCCAGTCCAAACAGACAACAAGATAATAACAAATAGTTTCTATCCCCTATTCTGACATGCCACTCAACTATCATATGAAGTGGGGAAGGGGTTCTTTCTCCTAAGTTTGTAACAGTCAGAATCCAGCAGCTGAAGCTGTAGTGCAAAATGAGCTGAAAAGGTAAAAGTATGAAGCTCCCCCCCCACCCCCCATGTAACTATAGAAACAGGAGGCTCTCAACTCATACACAATTGTTTCCTACAGAGGGTTCGGTCATCCACTATATTATGCTGTGAAGACTGAAGTGTTAAAGAGATCACAGATGCAAGCTAGAAATGAGACCTAAGATGATTTTTGAACTGCTTTATCTTAAACTGTTAAATCAAAGACACCTGGAAGACTTGAGAGACTCAGGTTTTAATACAGTTGACTCAAGACATTTAAGGATGAAACCCGAATGAACTATAAATGTCATTCTACACAGGGAAACAATATGACATCAAACTTCTAATTCCTGATATTAAAGTAAAATACATGTACCCTTTGGGGCTCTCTTTACAAGCCCTGAAGAAAGATGGTAACAAGCCTTGGCTTCTGATTTCAGGTCACATACATGTAAGCACACTGAGCTAGTCATTACAGCGCCTCAGAGTTTATCACTAACACTATCCTAACTGAATTACTGGAAAACATAGTTGCAAAAACTTCTTAAAATCCAAATTCTTTTGCTCAGTGGAGGAAGAAAACCTGTTCTCATCTCAAGAAATTGAGAACTACAGTTGTAAGTTATACTTAAGACTTCTGATACAAGACAAGGTGTAAGTTTATAAAAACACTTGAGTCATTGCCTAATAATTATTGTACAGCCCAAACTGATACAGAAAGCATTATTTAGTTTTGTTCATTGTGGGAGTATAATGATGCATTGGAGTGTCTTTACTATGCATAAGGCAGAATCTTCCTGTTTAAAAACATCTTTCCCCAAACAAAAAAATTCTGTTTTGATTTTTGTCTTTCTGGTTTAAGGCAACACGATGTTTATTATTAGACCCATCAGAAACATTTTCACTCCCGAGGTTCCATGCTTTCAGTTGACAACTCCATTACTCCCCAACCATGTTTTAACATAATGTGAAATACAAGCAGAGACCTGGGTTCTTATTTTTCTTGAATCACAAGTGAAATAGCACAGCCCTGCCTTAAATCCTTCTGAAATAATATCATATACTTGCAAATTACCTTATTTCTCAAGAACAACTTGCAGTGCAGATTTTGAGAAAAGTAACTAACAGTCTATCTGGTTCTACCTAAATGTCAGCAGAAGATCGTTTTTCTACAAACTACTGTCCTTAAAAAGCAGGTTCAAGAGGGAAAAAGAATGATGAACTGTCTACAAAAGCTGAAATTCAAAGGAATAATTAATCATCTTCAGTGCAAAAAAAAAAATCACACAGTGAATCAAGATGACAATTTTTGTTAAACTAATATATGAAAATTCACTCTATCCTTAGCATTGGCAGAACAGAATCATTCTGTAACAGTATCCCCAAATTACTTCAAACACACTATGAATGTGTTTTGGTACAGAATATAAAACCAACAAATATTGAACTAGTTCAGAAATATTTTCAAACTACTACTGAAAAATGTATACATTAGATATCACAGGGAAAGCATTGCCAAACTGAAATATTAACATGGTATTTCAACTTTATTTTTAAGAGCACAACATTAAACTCTTCAACAGTAGGAATAGTTTACATATTTTCCTGGAACCCTTGACTTCCTAAGTTAGAAAAACTTCACAAGTTAGGAATCAGCTACCAGACAAACTGCAAGAAAAGCAAATCAACTAAACTAGGGAAGAAAAAAAGTCAAGAAATTGACTGCTGAAAAATCACAATGCCTGGACTGAACCCTTAGAAGTGATTATATATGCAACAAGCAGACTAATAATCTTAATTTTTTAAATTCTAAATAGACTGGCACTTACTAGAAAATATCATTCAGAACACTGGCATAAACCTCTGTGTACAACTCATCTCACTTCTAAAATAGGTTTTATTTTTTTATCCAACTAATTCTTACAACAGAATCCCTGGTCCTCTATCAATGCTTGTAACTACAGAACAACTATAAACTGAAAGGTAACAAACAGATCAATTTTGGAGTATCACAACTGAAACGAACTAACTAACCACAGTTCAGTGTGAAACTACAGCCTACAAAATACAACATATTCTTTAGTATTATCATCAAAAACAGAACCTGAATTAGAACTGCTCCGCTGTTCCCAAATTTCTTAAGTCTACAGGATATCAGAAAAGAAAACAGAACTTTTTGAAATATGAGATATGAAGGGAGAAAGCTTTTTAAATCTGAGCACAGCAATAGAACAACAGGGAGGGTCTTCATGTTAAATGAAGAACAATAAAGGATAAATAGTTGTACTGAAACAAGCAGTTCTACCTTGGCAGAATGGAGATACAGCAGCTTCAGGTATGTTTACATAAACAAAGTGAAAAAAAGTTAAGATAATTAGTTGTTCTGACAATTCATCTAATCTAGCAGAAACATAATTCAAATAACCAACATTACCTGCTGCTTTCCCTTGAGCTCCCCACATTTTTGGGTTTACTGACAGTTCCTGCACAGTTTCAATAACACGTCAGTTTTGTATTAGAAAGCTTTCCACTGGGAAACTTCCATATTGTCTTTCCCTCCCTCCAAGTTTGGAAGGAGGGAAAGCATTTCCTATACCACACTAAGAAATGGATCCGCCATATGCAAGATGGCAGATTCCACAGAGCTGCTGTACACATGAACATTTGAATCTGCAAGAAAGTTTCCACAATTGAAAAATACAAAGATAAACTGCTCTAAACTCATTTAATACACTTAAGAATTTCACAACTTTGGGTTACAGCTGAAGCATAACAGAAGACATTTATACCTGGTTGTGCTTCACTAAATGGAGCCCAAAAAGGCCCAGGTCCAGCAAGAGGTCGTTCATTATTCCCTCCGCTGGGATGGCGGTTGTGCTTCCTCCATGTATGTGGAGAGGTTGGTGGGGATTGCTGTGGTGAAACAACTGGAGATGTGGACTCCTAATAAAACAAAGGAATTTTTAAGTTTTTTACTAAATACATAAAAGCCTATCCAAACCCATTATTTCTAGGAACAACCATCACTGCAGTTAAAGTCTCATTTTAGAGAGTGAAAATTTTAGTACTTATTAAAATGAGGGAACAGAAGTCAGGTACAGTATGACTGGAACTGGATACATTCACTTCAAACAAGGTAATTAACAAATTTTTAAATTGGTATTCTTAAGACAGTAGCAATGCTGACTTAAATGACTTAGTTACAAAGGAAACTAGATTATAAAACTCACTTTCACTTGTGATAAAAGTTATATTTGAACCCAGGTCTCAAAAGAGAGGATTACTTACTGTATAACTTACTCTCATACTTAATTTTCATCAAATGATTCACAGTCAGTTACTTTAATTTAAAAAAAAAAATGAATAAAACAATTAAACATTGAAGAAAATCTCTAGACAGGTCATATTTTTTTAATATGCAAAACATGTAAATTTTTCAAATAATGATGCCATCTAGGATATAATTCTCTGATGTACAAATTACAAGGTAGTTTTGCTCTGATGTTACATCTCAAGCTTCTCTTCAAGCCCATATTGTACTATATTCTCTCTGAACAAGTAGGAAAATAGAGAACCACGTGTGCAATTTCTACCTAGAATCGGTTCTCCTGAGACATTCAGATTACCAGATTATTCCATTTCAAATAAAATACATAGGAAAAATAATTTCTATTGGACAAAATAAATTACTTATATTAAGAGAAAGTAATTTCCTCCATATATCTAGATCTTTGAAAATTCCTGTTTGCCAGATCTCCCACCTTGAACTAAACTGTATTAGCAAAAACAAGTTCAACAAGAAAGCAAAGCCTGAACTCCAAGTTTCCTGAAAAGTAAAACAAAGCTAAAAATTTCAAAATCTATTTCAGCAGTATAAAAAAAAAAATAAAAAAAAATGGTACTCTATGTTAACAGCTGTTAACATACAATCACGTACTGACAGCCAGACTGACTGTAGGCTTCCACACGATTCCCAAAACTGAATTGATTTACTCTGCCGAATATTCAAAGGTCATTCTGCTTTCTAATCAATATTACATCTGCAAAAGTCTAAAAGTCAATGAGGAAGTCCACAAGCTTTTCTCCACACAAGATACATACTAAAACCACATGCACCCTAACAAAAAAGTTTTAGGACCATGATGACTGGTTACTTTCTAATGTGATGTTAACTTTCACCTCCCCCCCCCCCCCCCCTCCCCATTTTCCTATTTCCTGGTTGATTCAGCAACTGAGGTATTTTCTCAAAGTTCTGACCACGGAGTAAGATTTATTTAAGTAAGGTCCCAGGACACAAGATTTTGAACTTTCTACTCAAAACATTTAAGTGATGCCTATATGCACTGGCAAAGACTATTACAAAGTAGCCAGGAGCAGTACTAATTCACTTCAACTCTTAATTCAGGGACTGGTTGACTGCACAGTCAAAGTCACTGTTTCTCCACAGTACCTCCACTGGTACAAGATTTTCGGTTGCATTTACATGCCTTTCTGAAGTTTGCCTGAAGATTCATCCTTTTAGCATCTTACTTGACAAGGAATTTATTTTAGATGATAGTATATTCTTACCCTTACAGATACATGGGGGCAAGAGGGAAAGGAGTGAGGTTATGCAGAGTGCCACTTGCAGGCTGGAAGCTAGAACCAAGGTTGAACAGCTAGTCTGCTTAGCATAGTGCAACAGGAGCTAGGAGAATCATGATGATGCATTATGGAAATAAATTCAAAGCTTCCTCTTCCATTGGCTTTGATACAAGCCATGTTTTATCAAAAAAGATTTGAAGGATGTTTGAATTTTTTGACAAAATACCATGAGTAAACCTAAGGAAAGCTATGCTTGGTCACAGACAGTATCCATTCACTCCAGTACTCTTACTCTGGTAAGTCAGACGGTCCAGAAAGACACAGAAGAAAACCGGAGGCAGACAAATGTATGATAGCCTACCTAAAGGAAACCACGCGCTACTTCTCGCAACTGCATGTCAACCTTAAAAGTCTTGACACATAAACCTCATGAAGCAGCCTTGTCCTGATGAAGCTGACAACTGTCACTATTCAGTAAGCCTCCTAACGTTTGACCTTATGCTCAAGGCATAGGAAGAAATTGTAAATATGATCCTCAACTTAAATTCCCCTACATGTTTACTTTACATGTGGTTCATGTGATTCTGTAAAGCACGTAATGGCAATCAGATAATCAGAAGTACAAGCATAATAAATAATTAACTTTGTTCTCAATGTTCCAGTCAACATTATATAAGAATTCTGAACATTTACAGATTTCTCACAATTGATTTGGAGCTTCAGCTTACAGACTCCAAAATTATTGAGCAGCAAAAGCATGCCACCAACTCTCATGTCAAAAAGCTTCTGGAAGAGGGACATTCCACATCTTCAGCTTTACCAAGACATACATTCCCCAAAAAATTTAAGCCAAATTTTGATGGCATTACTGTGGCACCACCTTTCTCCTGTGCAATCCCAGTCACTCTCATATACCACTCATGGTATTAATTGATCCAGCTTACTAGAAGCTTAGGAGAGCTAAACTCCTTAATTATTTTTTTAACATGTATATGTGTATATGTATTTATATACATATACACAAATACATGTGTATATTTATTTATATACATATACACAAATATGTGTATATGTATTTATATACATATACACAAATATAAGTGTGTGTGTGTGTTTGTGTGTGTATATATATAAATATATATAAATAAAATGGCTTAGCCAAAATACTGATGGCTCAATGCAAGTGTAAAGAAAGAAGATGCAAGCCAGAAAAGACTGGGGAGTAGGCAGGACTGTAGAAACATTGACTCAGATTCAAAAGCAGTCATGGGAAAACACAGTAAGTAGGGATTTATTTAAACTGTAATTACATATAGGTTCATTCATGCCTTCTCTATAGGTTAACATCAAATATGTATCTACCTTTGCAATGGGTCAGAAGTTGTCATTTTTGTATACCCATGCCTAGAAAATATGGTTTGTTGTACAAAGTTTCCACTTCAGTTTTCACCGAGTTTCACATTTCAGTAAACAGAGGCAGAATGTTCATCAGAACCACCTCTGTTCCTCAACTGAGCTGAGGAAGAAGGATTGTTCACTTTCATCTGTCTGATCTATTATTAAAAGAAATTAATTTTGAAAGCCTGAAATATCTGGGATTAGATTTTTCTGCGATCATTGTGGTACAGAACCTAACTTATTTGCTCTTCAAAATCCTAACATGTAACAACTACAACAGTTTGCCTAATTTGGGTTACTGATAACTCAGTCATTTTGAATTCCACCAATTTTAACAGAAGTCACCCACTTAAATCTCTTTAGGAACTTCGACAATTTTACTCATTATCTGCATATGGTGGTTGATGTATCATTTATCAGATCAGCTACTATTAAAATCTTATTTTGATAAACTGTTTTAGCACTTTCAGTGCAATTATATTTAAACATTTAAAACACTAGCTTTTAATGTTTCTCCAAACAAACCTCAATAAAAATCACAGCAATTGCAACACTCTGATTTCCACTATCTTAAGACATTTATTTTTCATCTTTAAATTAGTCTAGAAAACAGATCTAAATAAAAACATGCTGCTACAGTTAGTAACTATTTAACATTTTCATGTTAAAGCAAAATGCTGAGAACATTCTTCTCTAACTAATCAAAAAATAAGGTTATAGCTAAAAGGCAAAAATTAAGTAATCCATCTTGATGAAAAAAATCTTATTTTAAAAAGTTGTAAAAAAATCACTTTTGTCAAACGAATTACAAAACCCAGACACTATTAAGGACTCCTAATTTAGACATTTTTGGACTAACAAGTAGTTACTAAAAATAGCATGTTTAAAAGGTGATATAATATATGGCTCTAAAAGAAGAACCTTAGTAAACATAAGCCAAACAAACTGGCATAAGGCAACACAATACTGTGCTAAAGCAGCTCTGGAGGAATCTCAGCCTCAAAAGGGCATTGCAAGCATACACAAGTCAAATGAGATTATAAACCTTTTCCTGGATCTCACACCTCAGGCCAGAAGAAAGCCTCCTAAGAAGAATTCCAGAGACAAGGAAGCCAGACATGGTATCCGAAGGGTAGCTCTAAGGGTGTTCTGATCCAGGTCCTGATACCACACAGCCTGCATAAGAGTCAGGGAACAGATCCATCATGAAGAAAGATTATGCTAAGCATGGTAACTGCATTGCAGAACCCATGTTTTTGTAATCAACTAGAATTCATATAAAGAACAAAATAGTCCAAGGTTCAATGTGAACTTCTCCACATGCAGCACTACACATTTTTAGAGGGGAAGTGTGGTTCAGTCAATTACAAACTTGTTAGTCTAACCTCGACAGTTTGAAAGGTTTTAGACTAGGTTTTGAAGAAAATAATAATTAAAAGGATAAACCACAGCACAGGAAATTTTACTTAAGTTGGCTGATTTTTTGTGATTTTCTAAACAAAGGAACTGCACTATATTTAACCTGAACAAGATAGTTCCAACAATGCAGAGATTCATACAAGAATCTAAAGTGCAAGAGAACCAGCTACAGGAGCAAAGCTGGACTCTATTAGAATGGAAACTATGGGATCGAAGGGAAGTTTCTAATAATGTTCCTGAATAACTGATTTGGGGGAATCACCTAACGTGATGCTTTAGGTAACTGCTTATGCACACTAAATAGCATGCTGATGAATTCTGACAACAAATATAAGGAGGTATCGGATGGATTCCTTTCAGGACATAAGTAACAGCAAACTATCAAGTTTTAAAATATAAAATACAGTTCTAGCATAGTGGAAATTCATACCAAAGTGCATAATGAGAATCAACCAGCTGAAAACAGAAGACTACATGCACAGGTCAACTGTCAGACCACTGCAACATGTCAAATACAACATATTTGCTTTATTCACAGTTGCTAAGGTATACAAGGTGAAATATATCAAGCAGAAGTACTGAATGCTATAAAATAGAGACCTCATTTGGAACAAGAAATACAAATCTAGTAAAATATATTCAATAAGAAGAAATAAATATTGGATCAAAGGCAGAGAAAGATCATGAGGATTACTGATAACTATTTAATGAGACAAAACTGAGACTATGGATTGTTTTGTCAAGTAAAACAAAGCTAAAGGGGAATACAATTTTTTTCCAGTAAGTACTCGTGGTGTTCTGCAGCAAATACTAAGGACAAAGCTGTTACAAGAACAGGTATTACCTGATCTGAATAAACTTAAATGGGAATTCCCACCATATTCCCACAAATATGCCACTATACTCCTACTAAGGTTTTGGAATGGTTTTCCCCAATATGGCCAGTATGATTGTGATTTCAAGAGAGAACTCTACTTATTATTTTTAAAATCATTATCTAATACAATTTCTCATTATAATAGAGGGTTAGACTCAGTAACAGAGGATGTCTTTTCCAGTTCTGTGGTCCTAAACAATCTCTTTAATACCAGATATATTTCACCTGGAATTACCTGTTCATTCTACAAAATAGAAGCGAACAGAAGTGGACTACTGGCAAAACCTGAAAAGAAAGCCACACAACTTCTCACATAGTTTGAAAAAGTCGAAATGATCATTTTGACCACTACAGGTGCCAAATTTGAGTTGTCCCCTCCTAAGGTTGCACTGATACTGCAATAAATCACTATAATCTAGAGTGCCAGTATTATGCTTAAAGCACATATAGGTACATGAGTATCTTATTTTCACCTGATGATAGCACAGTTCAGCCTATTAGCATTTGCTACATGCATGTTTTTCAGCTGTTAGAGCCTCAACATTTATTGAAATTAGCTACCTCCCTTTCATGGAAAAGGTGGTCAGCCAAGTGAAAGAGTATCCTAAAGCAGTACCCGACCAACATTTGGATCACACTTAAAGATAGTGGAAAAAGTATTTGCTTTAACAACAAAACATCCAAAAGCAGGACCTAACGGATTGATATTGAGAAAATATAGTCACTTGTAAGCTTTTTTCAGAAGACAGAAAATACTTTCTAATATCAATGTTGTTGCTGCTTTTAAGAAACTGCTTTCAGTACATTTGTCTTATTCCTTTTTTTTTAAAAAAAAAAAAAAAAAGCTTCTGTAATCTACAATGACAGCTCCTAATTCTACTAGGAGGATTTCTTTTAAAAAAAGCACAAGAACTCAACAGAACCTAGAGAGAATCACAGGATTGTTTGGGTTGGAAGGGACCTTAAAGATCATCTAGTTCCAACCCCCCTGCCATGAACAGGGACACCTTCCACTAGACCAGGTTGCTCAAAGCCTCATCCAGCCTGGCCTTAAACACTTCCAGGGAGGGAGCAGCCTGGGCAACCTGTTCCAGTGTCTCACCAACCTCACAGTGAAGAACTTCTTCCTCATATCTCATCTAAACCTACCCTCTTTCAGCTTAAAGCCATTTCCCCTTGTTTTGTCATTAACTGCCCTTATGAAAAGTCCCTCCCCAGCTTTCCTGTAGGCCCCTTCAGGTACTGGAAGGCCGCTATAAGATCTCCCCTAAGCCTTCTCTTCTCCAGGCTGAACAGCCCCAACTCTTTCAGCCTGTCCTCATAGGGGAGGTGCTCCAGCCCTTGGATCATCCTGGTGGCCTCCTCTGGACTTGTTCTAGCTGCTCCAGGTCTCTCTTGTGTTGGGGACTCCAGAACTGGATGCAGCATTCCAGGTGGTGCCTTATGAGAGCAGAGCAGAGGGGGAGAATCACCTCCCTCGACCTGCTGGCCACGCTTCTCTTGATGCAGCCCAGGATACGGTTATTGGCCTTCTGGGCTGCGAGCGCACATTGTCTGCTCGTGTTCAGCTTCTCATGCACCACCACTCCCAAGTCCTTCTCTTCAGAGCTGGTCTGAAGACTCAAGACTGGCATAAATTAACACTCTTAGTAGCACAGCTGCTACTACCAAGGCATAGACGTACATACATATATAATATATATATACACACACACCATGGTTAACATACCTATTGTCAACAAAAGTGCTCATGTATATGTCACGCTGTCAGCAGAAGTGTTTCTACTTAGCCTCTATTATTTAGGAAGAAAAAGTTATGCCAGCAGAAAAAGAGATCTTTCCCCTCCAGTGTTTTATCTGCACTAGGATGTGCAGTCAATATGCTGCCTAGTGAGTAAAGTCATCTTTCAGTATTTGGCTTGACTCCTAGAAATAGTTCTGCAGCTTCCATGACAGCTGGGTGTGACTTCGGTCATCTTCTATTAACACTAACAATAATAAAAAGATATAAAGTTGTGGCCAGTGCTATATTTACACAATACTTAGCCATTATAAACAAAAAATGCCACCACAAAATGGCTAGAGATAGAAAGAGGACATTACTGAACTTAACTCACTCTTACTTTAAAAGATGAACTCATTTATAGCTACTCTTTGGAAACACAACTTGATTACCATTTCCTGACACTCTGAATCTGAGCAAAGCTCACTGAGGGAGCTGCCAAAATAATGCATTGATAAAGAAATAGTTTTAGCCTGGACATTTCTGTAGATAAAATTAAACTGTTTTACATAAGTGTTGGGTTTGGGATGGGGTGGGGGGGAGGTGGTGGACAGCGTTTTTGCTGGTGGGGGAAGGCAGCTATAGTGATGGCCCCTGTGAAATCATTCTCAAAGCTCCCCTGGCTCCAAGGCAATCCCAACTCCAGCCCAGGCTGAGCCAGTTAGTGATAGAGAAACCCTCTTTGAATCTATATTTATGAGAGGAAGAACCGGTTTGGCAAGGGAGGAGAGAGAGCCATCAACCACCTGAACAAAAAGAGTGAGCCCTCCCCTCCCTGTCCTCATTTCAACCCACAAGCCCTTTGTTGTGTATGTCTATCCTTCTCACCAGGGGGCAGGGGGTGGGAGTGGTGAGTGAAGAACTACATGGTCTTATCTGTGTCTGAAACCACCTCGGTAAGTTATTTGCAATTTTAAATATTAACCCATGCATGACAAATCTCACCAAAACAGAAAGCTGCACATGAACGAAAACAGTTTTTAAAGATGAAGATTAAGATATATTGTGATTTCATACAAATACTATTTCAGCCAGAGTACTATATTAAATCAATGTATTTTGAAGTGCCAGGCATATTACCAAAGCCAGTAAAGTTTAAGAAAAAAAAAAAATTAATCAAAACCCAAACTCACTAATGCAGTATCTAACAGCTACATGACAAGCTCCAAGAGTGAAACATCCAAGCTTGACTTTGACACTTAAATTCCTCCAGAAAAAACAGTGATCCTTAGGAAAATGACATGCTGTAATTTACTTCTCAGACTTCAGCTCTTCTCATCCTCATCACTGAAAGAGGTGGCACACAATGAAGATTCACAATCTGAACCACTTTCTGAATTTTATAAATCTGAGTGGTATCTCTAGGTAAAGACAACTGGTCAGCAATTTTAAATAAACATGGCTAAAAACTGTATCAGTCTTTTGGAAAATAACCTCATTAGAGTATTCATGTGGTTAAGCAAGAAACCTGGGCTCAAGGCCCTTTCTCAGCCTAAGGGGATTCAAATTCTCAGCTTGTTTCTAACATGGTGTCCAAATCAATAAATATTAGACTAGGACAAGAAGGCGCCTTGAATGGATTCATTGTACAGTCAGAAACGTAGATTCAGCCACAGAAAATGCGGTTTTACAATAGGGTGCAAAATCAGACAATACTTCCCTGATGTTCTAGACCATAAATACAGCTTAAAACTGCCAGACTCAGTGTTGTGTTGTCTGTTACGTTTGTTCCAAGTCTGTTCTCTGGGCCAGATCTCTCAAAGGACTTACACACACTGTTCC
>NW_010323147.1:0-2145 GCF_000700745.2 Antrostomus carolinensis | reverse complement strand
GAAAACGCCGTCGCCCCCCGACCCCCAACCAGGACGTGGCCACTTCTTGTCCAAATCCAGATGTTGCAGGAGCTAAAAAACGTTGGTTGGGTCCCCACCCCCCCCCAGATCCAGATGTGAGGAGAAAAACGCCGATTTCTGAGGTTCAGCCCCAAAATTGCTTGTGGAACCTCAACCAAGAACATCTGGAGAGGCGGGGGGGGAGGCTGGGAGGGGGGAAACTGATTCTCCACCTTGAGAACGATCCAGATGTGAAGAACCTCCCCAAAGCGGCTTCTTTTCACCCAAAATCCACCTGGGATTTGAGCAACGAGCCAGATGTGACGGACAAAGCCCCAAATCCAGATGTTGAAGGTGCCCAGTATGGCTGCCGGGCGCTCGTCGTGGTGGACAGTGATACAGATGTGGAGGAGGCTGAGGTCCTGCCAGATACCGGGTGCCCAGAAATACACCAAACGACCCCAAAAGTGCCCCAGAGTCCAGATGTGGAGGTGACAACTCCAAATCCAGATGTTGGAGGTCCCAGAAATGGCTGTGGGTCACTTGTGGACAGTGATACAGATGTGGAGATGGAGAAACCAGATGTGGAAGGGTCCAGAAATGGACTTTGGACTCTGATGGTGGACAGCGATACAGATGTGGAGGAAGGTGGAGCCCATCCAGATGTTGGTTGGTCCAAAAGTCATCAAATGACCCCAAATTTACCCAAACCCCCCCAAAATGAGATGGAGACCCAGCATGGAGGTGTTGAAAGGTCACAGAAGGGTCCTGGGCTGCTCGTGGTGGACAGTGATACAGATGTGGAGGAGAACATTTCCAATCCAGATGTTGAATGTCCAAAAAGCCACAGAACCACCCCTGGAGATCCAGATGTGGAGACCAAGACCACAAATCCAGATGTTGAAGGACGACGGACCCTCCTGGTGGAGAGTGATACAGATGTGGAGGAGGACACTTCCCATCCAGATGTTTGGGCTCCAAAAACCCATCGAGGAACCCAAAATGTACCGAGACACCCACATCTGGAGAGGCAGAGACTGAATCCAGGTGCTGAAGGACCCCAAAGCCCACGTTGGACACTCGTGGAGGACAGTGACACCGATGTGGAAGGTGATGATGACCTGAATCGAGATGTTCTTCACCCAAAAAGCCACAAAACACCCCAAAACACGCGGCAGGACCCAACTGTGGTGATGGAGACTCCAAATCCAGATGTTGAAGAACCCCAACGGGAACATCTGAACCTAGAGGTGGACAGTGACACTGATGTGGAAGGTGATGACCTGAGTCGAGATGTTCTTCACCTAAAAAGCCACAAAACACCCCAAAACATCTGGCAGGACCCAGCTGTGGTGATGGAGACTCCAAATCCAGATGTTGGTGGCTCGATGGCCAGTGATGGGGACAGTGATACAGATGTGGAGGATCTCAGCCACCTTCCCAAGGCTGGAGCTCCCAGACCAGGTGGGACAACCCGTGAGGTGACGGGTCCGGGTGCTGAGGTGGCCGCTGCTCCAGATGTTGACCCCGAGGGGTGGACGTGGAGCGATGTGGATCCAGATGTGACGCCGTCGTTCCCAACTCCAGCTGCTGGAGCTCGGTGCCTGGTCCTGGACGTGGCCGGTGACACAGATGTTGAGGACAACGGGGTCGCTCCAGATGTTGGGACAGGTCCCGGGGCAGCTGCTGTGACGCTGACGGCCCCAAATCCAGATGTTTCCCCTCCTGTGGACACTGGTGACACCGACGTGGAGGTTGTGGCTCCTACTCCAGATGTTCGGAGCCTCCGGTGCCGAATCCGCTTCCAAAACCTCCCCCATCCAGATGTGGCGGGTCCTCACGGGGGTGGCACGGACCCAAAACACCCCAAATTGTCCCCAAAAAGGCTGGAATTGTCCCCAAAATGGGAGCGGGGGGCAGATGTGGAAGGGCCGGTTCCAAAGCATCGTGGTCTGAGCCCGGATCCAGATGTGGAGGCTCCAGATCCAGATGTGGAGGTCACAGGTGCAGGTGTGGAGACCCCCAGTCCAGGTGTTGGAGCCGTCGATGGTGGAACCAGGAGGGACGGGGACACCGGCGAGGGGGACATGGGGGTGACGGTGACAGACAGTGACACCGAGGACGAGGGTAAGCGGGGTGGCCCTG
>NW_010323146.1:0-9018 GCF_000700745.2 Antrostomus carolinensis | reverse complement strand
AGCCAGCACGGCGGGCAGCGCTCCACCCCGCTCATCATCGCCGCCCGCAACGGCCACACCAAGGTGGTCCGGCTGCTCCTGGAGCACTACCGCGTGCAGACCCAGCAGACCGGCACGGTCCGCTTCGACGGGTACGTAGAGGTCCGTGGGCACGTGGAGCTCAATGGGTACATAGAGCTCCATGGGTATGTGGAGCTCAGTGGTTATGTGGAGCTCGTGGGTACGGGGAGCTCAGTGGGTACATGGAGCTCCATGGGTACGTGGAGCTCAATGGGTATGTGGAGCTCGACAGGCACGTAGAGGTTGGTGGATACGTAGAGCTTGACGGGTATGTAGAGCTCCATGGGTACATAGAGCTTGACAAGTACGTAGAGCTCGAGAGTATGTAGAGCTTGACATGTGCGAATTGCTCCATGGGTAGGTAGAGCTCCGTGGGTAGGTAGTGCTCGACAGGTACGTTGAGCTCGATGAGTACGTAGAGCTCCGTGGGTAGGTAGAGCTCCATGGGTATGTGGAGCTCGACGGGTACGCAGAGCTCCATGGATACGTAGAGCTGCACAAGTACGTGGAGCTCGAGGGTATGTGGAGCTCAACAGGTACGTAGAGGTTGAGGGTACGTAGAGCTTGACATGTGCGAAGAGCTCGACGGATTGGTAGAGCTCTGTGGGTAGGTAGAGCTGCATGGGTATGTAGAGCTCCATGGAACGTGGAGCTCAAGGGTACATGGAGCTTTAGGGGTATGTAGAGCTTGATGAGTATATAGAGCTCTACAAGTACATAGAGCTTGATGGGTACGTAGAGCTGCATGAGTATGTAGAGCTTGACAGGTACATAGAGCTGGATGAGTATGTAGAGCTTGACAGGTATGCAGAGCTCTATGAGTATTAAAGCTCGATAGGTATGTGGAGCTCAATGGGTACGTAGAGCTGGTTGAGTATGTAGAGCTTGACAGGTACATAGAGCTTAATGAGTTCATCAAGCTCGTTGCCACCTGGCACTGACCCAGCCAGAAACCAGTGTTGGTACCGGCATGACACGAGGGCTCAGGACCCCACCAGTCCCCTGAATGGCATTGGGCAAGGTGCTTTATTAGCCATAAAAATCCTTTTGCTGTTTGAGATCCCCCACCTGATGTTTTATGAGCCATAAGTGCCTTTGTCCTTTCGAGATCCCCCCACCTGAAACTGTAGATGGAATAATATTCGCTGCAGTCTAGAGAACTCCTCGCTGAGGTGAGCAGGTCACCTTGTATTCTTTCCCGCTCTGCTATAATGGCCTTTTCTATGACATCACTTGCTTCCACAGGTGACAGCGGGCACTGGGTCAAGGTAGGATGATACCTGCACACCACCAGCCAGGTCTTTGTTTACTCAAACTGAGGGATTTCCAGTGTCCAGCCCAGACATCCCAAGTAACATCCCTTCCTTGTCACAGGGAGCCAATGTATGGGTTGGCCAGGAGAGAAGTGTGACATTTTAAGACAGGAAGGGAAGAAAGGGAGGGCAGGGGGTGCCTGGCCCTCAGCTGGGACCTGCCTGGGGCAGCGATGTTGATGCTGCTATCTGGGGAGGAGAACATTTCCAACAGTGTGGTTGCAGAAGAAAAGAGGAAGGATGTTTTTAAAATCTCCCAGAGCACTTGTGAAGTTCTTTGTGTGTGAGTCTGAAACCTAAAGCTGACTGATCGTGAAGGCAGATTGGTCCTGAGCAGCTTCAGGTTTTGCAGGTGGCTTGTAGAGGGAGGAGAGCTCACATCAGATACTGTGCCAGAGGGATGGCAATGGGTCTCCCTGCTGATATCTTTCATCTGGCTCCTACTTGGTGAGCTGGAGTTATGCCTGTGCAGCTCCACCTGGCCCAGGGAAAGTTCTGGCATGGTTCTTACATGCCAAATGAAAGGGGAGGAACCGACTTCCCCATGTGGTTGGTTTTTTTTTCTTTCTTCCTCTTCTCTTCCAGCCTTTTTTTTTTTTCTCCACAAGAAAAACTGGTTGAGAATACCTGGGCTGAGGTTTGCCCCAGATTTAGTTAAAGGGCTGTCACCCCCCTTCTGCAGCTGAATTTTCTCAAGCTGTGCCTTGATGGGATGGTGATCTGCTTGCCAGAGCCTCTGCCTGGCACAGATTAAAGGAGTTGTTGTCTGAGGCACAATGGGTGCAGTGGGAGTCACAGCCTGGCCAGAAGACAGGAGACATGTGATCCTGCTGTTATCATCATTCTTCTTGAGATAAGGCAGCTCAGCAGCTCTGCTTGTTTGGATTCCAGGCTTCTGACTTATAAAAAACATCCCTGTAGTGCACCAATAGATCACTTTGTGTTCATTAACAAATCCTAGGCTCTGACTTTCCTCCTCTTTTAATAGAAAAGTATTTTAATGTGATTATTTACAAAATAAGGAACGTCTTACTGCGAGTAAAGGTGCAGACATCTCTGCGTGCCAGAGCTGTTAAATGGTCTCTGAAATGTTGTTTAGAGGTGTTGGATTTACAAACAGCCACACAGCTATTCCTGTTGAGCTACGTGAGAGCTTCATAAAATGATAAAAATCGCTGTTAAAATTAAGTCGGTGTCTTCTGCTATTTTAACTTTGGGAAACGTGACTGTTTGGACATATGGAAATAAGATATTTGTCCCTCTGTGATTTGGGATGTGCCTTGAGTGTGTATTAACTGCCGTGTGAATGCTGCCTGGTTCTACATTCAAGTGCTACTTCAAAAGTCAGGGGCATGGAAAGGACATCAGCCTTTACCTTTGTCCTTACACAACTGTGCTGGATTTGGCCAGGAAAATGAGTTTAAGAAACTGTGATGCTTTTACTGAAGTTAACTGTCCCCTCGTTTAGTGCCAGCGAGCTGATTTACCTCGTAGTCTACGAGGCCATGATGTAAACCAGACCTCTGAAACAGTCCAGCTCAGAAAAACTTCTGCTTTGTTTTTTTTTTTTTTTTTTTTTTACATTTTATTTTGTTCCTGGAGTTCCACTCGTGTAACCAGACTGCTGCTCTGGTTTGTGGTGCAGTCTGTCGAACAAGAAGTGTTGATGCAGTAGAAGTGGTGGCAATTTTGCAGCTCAGGGAGAGAAAACCAGTGAAGTGATGCAGGATTCTTAAGCCAGCTTTGCTGGGAGGGCTGGTGTATTGCAGAGCTGTGCTGTTGTTCATGTCTGAGTTTGGGGGTTTTTTTGTGTCGATATGTTGATTTAAAGTTTTCTCTCTTTAATGAGTCAGTTTCTGGCACAAGAAGCGGTAATTCTTGTAACTGTTCTTCTCCAGACCTCTGTAGGCTGAGGGCTGGAGCTTGCAGGGAGGATCTTTCTTCAAAGCAGCCCAGGAAGTACTAGAGCAAAATGTGACTAAATTCCCTTGTTGCTGGGAAGGTGTCCCTTCTAGTGGAAGGTGTCCCTGCTGATGGCAGGGGGGTTGGAACTGGATGAGCTTTAAGGTCCCTTCCAACCCAAACCAGTCTGGGATTCTATGAAGTGTCAACTTCCAACGCTTCTTTCTTTGGGAGGTCTGTTGGCTTGATAAGTCTCCCATTCTTTTACCTTGGCTACCCTGGTAAATTCCTTCAAGTACAAAAATAAGATGGCTAGAAAATATCTTTTACTGGCTGGGTAGGTAAGTGCCTGTCTCATACTGCTGGATGTAAAGCTGCTGTTGAATGAGCGTTGGGTTTAACCCCTTGTTTCTGTCTTTACCATTTTTAGCTTCGTCATTGATGGAGCCACAGCTCTCTGGTGTGCAGCAGGAGCCGGCCACTTTGAAGTAGTCAAATTGTTGGTGAGTCACGGAGCCAATGTGAATCACACCACAGTGACCAATTCCACTCCTCTGAGGGCTGCGTGTTTCGATGGCAGACTGGACATTGTGAAATACCTGGTAGAAAACAATGCCAACATCAGCATTGCCAACAAATACGACAACACCTGCCTGATGATCGCGGCTTACAAAGGTCACACGGACGTGGTGAGGTACCTCCTCGAGCAGCATGCCGATCCCAACGCCAAAGCCCACTGCGGTGCCACGGCCTTGCACTTCGCGGCTGAAGCTGGTCATTTGGAAATCGTGAGGGAATTGGTCAAGTGGAAAGCGGCGATGATGGTCAACGGCCATGGGATGACTCCGCTGAAAGTCGCTGCCGAGAGCTGCAAGGCTGACGTGGTGGAGCTGCTGCTCGCTCACGCCGACTGTGATCGGAGAAGCCGGATTGAAGCTCTAGAACTTCTAGGTGCCTCGTTTGCAAACGATAGAGAAAATTATGATATAATGAAGACTTACCACTATTTATATTTAGCCATGCTGGAGAGGTACCGAGACAGCGAGAATATAATTGAAAAAGAAGTTCTTCCACAAATTGAAGCTTATGGAAACAGGACTGAATGCAGGACTCCTCAGGAATTAGAGTCTATTAGGCAGGACAGAGATGCCCTTCACATGGAAGGCCTCATTGTACGAGAAAGAATTCTGGGCTCGGACAATATTGATGTTTCTCACCCCATTATTTACCGGGGGGCTGTTTATGCAGATAACATGGAGTTTGAGCAGTGTATCAAGCTATGGCTCCATGCGTTGCATCTAAGGCAAAAAGGCAACAGGAACACTCATAAAGACCTCCTGAGGTTTGCTCAAGTCTTTTCTCAGATGATACACTTAAACGAGCCCGTTAAAGCCAAGGACATCGAGAGCGTCCTGAGGTGCAGCGTCTTGGAAATAGAACAAGGTATGTCCCGCATCAAAACCACCCAAGACTCTGACATGCACACAGCCATGGACAACTACGAATGCAACATTTTCACCTTTCTCTACTTAGTCTGCATCTCTACCAAGACCCAGTGCAGTGAAGAGGATCAGTCACGAATCAACAAACAGATTTATAACTTGATTCACCTCGACCCCAGAACTCGGGATGGCTCCAGTTTGCTGCATCATGCTGTCAATTCCAGCACACCGGTTGATGACTTCCACACGAATGATGTCTGCAGCTTTCCTAACGCACTGGTCACCAAACTCTTGCTAGATTGTGGTGCTGACGTCAACGCTGTGGACAACGAAGGAAACAGTCCTCTCCACATCATTGTCCAGTATCACAGGCCCATCAGTGACTTCTTGACCTTGCATTCCATCATCATTAGCCTGGTGGAGGCTGGTGCTCATACAGACATGACGAATAAGCAGAAGAAAACCCCTCTTGATAAAAGTACAACAGGGGTGTCTGAAATACTCCTAAAAACTCAAATGAAGCTGAGTCTCAAGTGCCTGGCTGCCCGAGCAGTACGCATCTATAACATCAACTACCAAAACCAGATCCCCAGAACTCTGGAAGAATTTGTGAAGTTTCATTAGGCTACATAAAATCTTTCGTGGTGGTGCTATCCCGGGATGACATCAATGCAGACAGCAGAATACATCTGTATACATGGAGTTGTTTTTCCTCTGTTCTTTTTTTTTGGGGGAGGGGGAGGGAGGTTCCTCAGGATTCAGTCTGCAGCCTCGGTTCTCAGGCAGATCTTGAGAGGGGCAGGAAAAAAAACCAACCAAACAAAAAAAGCCACATTGTTTTCCTGTAGTCAAATCAGATGTTTGAGATTTTGGTCATTTCTTTTGTTTCTGTAAACAAAATGAAAAGCATCCCAACGTAATTTGTGCAGAATGTTTTTGTTTCTGATACACATCTCCACTTACTTTGGTTTGCAGCCAAATGTTTTAGGTCTTTATTTACAAAAGCACCTCTGGAAGCCCGTGTCACCCCGCTCCTGCTCAAATTTAACTTGGCAAATTTTAAAACTTCTTGGAGTGAGGTAGGAAAGAATAATTGGGAATTACGTGGTAGTTGGATAACAGTGAAATCTCAACATACAGAGCAGATCCAGTGCTCTCATACCTCACCATCTTTTTTATGCCTTTCAGTTAATGCTGAAGATGTTGGTAACACTTCAAAATTTTTGGCTTTTTCAATTAAATTTTGATCAGCAGTTATCAACAGCTACAGACGTATGGAATGCTCTGTTAGGAAATACAGGTTTAAAATTCAGCTATGGTATGTTCATCTAAGAATAGTTGAAATATCAAGCTCTTCATTTATACTACTACAGTAAGTATTGATTAACTTTTGAAAAAAAGGAACTTGCACATTGACTGGAAGGAATCGGAATCATGGTTTCATTTTATGTAGCTGAGTTGCTCATATATAAAGATCATGCATGGATACCTAGAAAATCGATAGGGTATTTGTATTTGTGTGTGTCCCAACATTTCAAAATGCTTTTAAATTTCTTTATTGTTATTGTTGTTGTCGTTTCAATGATCGACATGCACCTTTTTTTTTGACTCAAAACTATGTCAAACTGCACTCTTGGATTCCAAATGCTGTATCTTCCTAATGGAGTAGTCTGTCGCCAAAGAGAGTCTTCCTTTGGAGCGGGATACTGCTTGAAACTGGCTTTTCCAATGAACGTGGAGTCTGTGCCTCCCTGAACTGGACTTGAGGAATTTTTTTTCGTGATTTTTTTTTTTTTTTTTACTCCTTTCATTATGAAAATCTCTATGAAAACTGATTTTTAAAAAATTGTCCTATCATAAAATCTTTTATGATAAGCAAGTGATTGTATAATAACCCTGTTGCTTGAGAAAGTACTTCTCCTTGGTAGAAGTTACAGATACTCCGACAGTAAAATGTCACTTGTTTTGACAGGCTACTGAAAACTCTTGGTTATTTTAAATGCAGCTTTTTAACTGTCAGATGATGAAAGAATGTTCTGCAGGTTTGTTTATTTGTTTGGGGGTTTGTTTTTTTTTTTAAACAATCTGGGTAGAACTTTCAGGCGAGATTTGGGCACACGTTTCTATTTGTATTACAAATAAATAAACATTGAATGTGGAATTACCTTGTAACTCTTTAATTTTTGTCTAGTGCCAAGTGGAATAATGCTGCTTAGATTCTGTGGTGTTGGAAGCACTGGCTGTTGTCTCCTTCAAGGGAAAAGCTTTAGAAATATTGTGTCTTCTAAGCTACAGAGTTTACTCTGCTAGAAAGTAGCTCCTAAGATGAGAAATGCATCAGTCACTTGTATCTCAGGTAGGTTGGACATCAGGAGAAACAGCAAAGCCAAATTCAGCCACCTGGGGTCTTAGTGCAATGAGTGGATGTTGTCAAAGGTTGGGAAGGTGTTAGTGTTTTTGTTGTATAACTGTCAATTGTCAGCCTAAATTGTAATCCTAAATTGAGGAAAAAAAAAATCCTAAATTGAGGTAAATCCTAAGTGAGGAAATGATCTCAAGTTGTGCCAAGGGCAGTTGAGGTTGGATGTGAGGAAGAATTTCTGTAAGAACTTGAGAACATGCACCAGATTATTATTATTGAGCTGGTAAAGTCGCTCAGTTAAAATTAACCACTATATGAATCGAGGTGTTACAAGGAACGAGTCTTGTGTTATATTGTGCCACATGCTTCAAATATTTTCAGTCATGCCTTTGCTGTTCTTTTTTACGCTTGCATATTTATAATTTGTGATGTGTGTGTGTAGTTAAAAATGAAGAGTTGGTGGTTCTTGAGTTTGTCTGTCTTGGGAGAGTGGGGGGAAGGAGGAGAGGCTGAACACTGCTGGCGCCTCATGCTGCTGTATAACAGAGTGTTCTGGATTGGAAATCCTTTCGAGTCACTCTATCATTGATTAAGACATTGATTTCCTTGCACTGTTGGGTTTTGTTGTTGTTGTTGTTGTTGTTCTCAGGATGTGTTCGTGACATGGGGTAACCCAAGTGTTGTGTCCTTGGGAAATACCTGTTTAAAAACCGTTCTTGGAACAAAACTTGCATGCTTGGAATATCTGTAGGTAATAATAAGATGAAGGAAGCCACTCCTCCCACAAATCTGCTTTTTTAATGTGAAAAAAATGTTACAAACAAGGGGGAAAACGGCTTCTTCCTCCCTTCCTGTAGCTTTGTTCTGATCCTTCCCCACTTTTGGCTCCGTTGTGGGGTGTTCACTGAGGTTCTGCTTTGTTCATGCCCATCCTGGGATGATTTCAAGATGTGAAGACCTGAATAGAGAGGATGCTGTTACCCAGAAGCAGCGATAAAACGTCTTGTCAGTGGATTGCAAAGCACTTTATGAGGGGGAAGGTCTGTGCTGTGAAAGGAGCAGCTGCTGCTAAAGCTGCTTCTGTCTCAGGTGTGGTCCTTGATTGTTTTTTTGTTGTCCCAGTTCCTGAAGAAGACAGGTTCCTGCTTGTCTGCAGTCCAGGAAGGTGACATCATGCATGGGCTGTTCCGCCACCTTTGCTATGGCAGGAAAAACTCTTAGGATAGGGGGAAAAAAAACCCCAAAACCAGTGGGTACCTGTTTCTGCACGCCCGCACAGTCCATGGTGGCTCTCAGCATCCCAGGACCTTCCCTCTTCTTAGTTTGGAAATTCCTTTTTCAAGCTTTAAAAGCTGAGTGTGCTGTGAGAATTAGTTAAAGCTCATGATAAAAAAACCCTACAAACCCCACAGGTGCTGCTTTTGCTGGGAAGAAGCTGCGTGACATCCCCTCTGCCAGGGACGAGATGTGTGTGTGTGCCCGTGGGTGGTGACCTGTTATTTATAGAGCTGGCTCAGCACAGAGACCTGCTGGTGGAGAGCAGAGTGGCTTTTAAAAATAGACCTTCCCAAGGTCCACCCACTCTCGATGGGATCCAAACCCTTGGCAAACCTGGAAGTTTGGTCCTCTTGTGCAGAGGGATGTGAGCCCAATGCCCAGGAGGGCATTGCCACCACAGACAGCAGGACCTGCAGTTGACATTTCACTCTTGTCTTTGGGTCAGCTGTGATTAAACCGTGGTCCTTTGGTGGTGGCCAGAGTTGTAGCTGGTCCTGGCATCGTGTGGCTGTGTGAAAATATGAGTTTTTTCACTTATTCCATGGGTGTCTGCATCTGTCTGCAGGCAACTGCTGAGCTCTGCCCCAAAGCCTCAGCTCAGCAAGATGGGGAAAGCACTCAAAGTAAAGAAATTTCTATTCTAACAACAAATAACATTATT
>NW_010323145.1:463-667 GCF_000700745.2 Antrostomus carolinensis | reverse complement strand
ATAAATAAATAAATAAATAAATAAATTAAAATATCTCTTTTTTTTTCCCCCAGTTTAACAGAAGCTCCTTCCTCCCAAAGGTCACCTCATTTCTGCAGCTCAGCACCAGGTTTGCTTTTCCCTGCGCCGTGTCCAAAGCCAGGCTGATAAAATCTCCCCCCCCCGCCCCGTGCGCTCTCCGGCCTTTCTTCTCCTCTCCCTCTT
>NW_010323145.1:0-302 GCF_000700745.2 Antrostomus carolinensis | reverse complement strand
CAGCGCCGCGTCCAAAGCCAGGCTGATAAAACCTCCCCCCCCAGCCGCCCCGTGAGCTCTACGGCATTTCTGCTCCTACCAAGTGGCTGATTAAAATCCTGCCTTTTCCACTTAAAAAACCCCTCAAAACCCCACAAGATTAATTTCTTCAGCTCCTTCCATGTCTTGTTTCTTTGAGAGAACCTCCTCCCTTCTTCTCCACCTCCTCCCTTCTCCTCGGTGCTACCACAACAGAAAGGGAATATGGCAGCAGGGCACCACCGTGAGGACGTCGAGGTGACAAACCCGAGAGGAACCTCGTG
>NW_010323144.1:0-499 GCF_000700745.2 Antrostomus carolinensis | reverse complement strand
AGAGTATTTCTACCTGCACACGACATTTCTGCTTGGAGAGAATATTTCTGCCCACATGGGGTATTTCTGCCTGCCTAGAGTATTTTACCTGCATGAAGTATTTCTACCTTTATGGGTTATTTCTGCCTGTATGGAGTATTTCTGCCTACATGGTGTATTTCTGCCTCTAGAGAATATTTCTCCCTATAGAGAATATTTCTGCCTGCCTGGGGTATTTCTGCCCACACCAGCCCCACCGTGCCCAGGTGTTTAGCAGCAGGGAGCCCCAGTCACCCTGAGGGGTGCAGCCTGTGGGTCCTCAGGGTGCAGAGTGGCACTGGGAGGGTCAGGCAGCATTTGAGGGTAGGGACAGGCAGGGCAGGGAGCTGCTGGGGCTGTTGTGGTTTCTGAGCTTGTGACGAGACTGGGTCTGGTCCTGCTGTGTGGAGATGGGCAGCAGGAGCTGGTGGGTGATGCTGGGTGCCCGGCGCGGTGCAGGGTGGGTGGCTGCATGGCTGGC
>NW_010323143.1:0-6592 GCF_000700745.2 Antrostomus carolinensis | reverse complement strand
GAGGGGGGTGAGCAGCACAAGGCCCCAGCAAAGGGGACACTGCCATCCCCGAGCACCCCAGCTCCCTGCCCTGCTGCGTCCTTGCTGAAGATCACCTGGTCGTGAGGCAGCACAGGCTCAGCCCTGCTCGGGGGAAAGCCACCGGGCCACCCGGGGGGGACACAGAATCATAAAATCATTGGTTGGAAAAGACCTTTGAGATCATCGAGTCCACCTGTACCTGTCCGCTGCTAACCGATCTGTCTGTCCATGCTCCACAGCCCTGTTCAGTGCCTCAGCCCTGCACAGCAAGGTTTGATGATCCCAAAACCAAGAGGGGTGGCACAGGCCCCAGGCAGGTCCTGCTTCCTCACCTCCTTGTGCCTGGCCACAGCTCCCAGTCCCACCCAGTCCCACTGCTGGTGTCTCCCCACTTCGGGGGGGGACAGCGTTTGGCATTTCCCAGCATGTTGCTCCCTTTGTGGTCCAGGTTCCTGCACCAGAAGAGCCTGCTCTGGGCCTCCCACTCCAGACAAGGAACTGTGCAGAGGGTCTTTGGTGCCCTTTTCAGACACTGCTTGGTGAGCATTGACAGCTTCATCAGCACATCCAGATGTGTACCGTGCAGATGTGTCAGCTCTTGAAACGGATGCCATTGCCTACACATCATCTCAGCCTGAGTACAGACAGCGCAGGCACATCACCACTGAGACAGTTATTTCTCACTGCTGACTGCAAAGGCTGTAGATGACCCACTTAGATGGAGTCCTGCGCTGTGGGGAGTCACCACCAGCTCTGACAGTCACATCCCGCAGCGTGCAGGAACCTGCCATCCCACCCAAATCCCAGATCTCCGCGCCATCCAGTCTTCAGGAGTTCATGTGTATGGTGGGGGGGAAACACCAAGCTGGTGAAGAGCAGCAAATGCAGCCAGCAGACCAGAGGGAAGATTCCAGACAACTGATCCCACCTTCCTGCGTTTTCTGGTACTTGTGTAGCTTAAAAAAACAAACAAACAAAAAAACAGCTTAAGCAGCCCCTTCCTCTCCAGGAGCAGCTCAGGATGAGTCTCATCACCTCCCACTGCTGGGATCCCCCCTGGTCCCTGTCCTTGACTGTTTTCCCCAGGTGGAGACACCAGGCAAGATCTCCAGGTGCTGCACAAGCGTGGATGGAGGCCCAGGCATTGCACAGCTCACTGACAAGACAGAACAAGCGAGTTTAATTAGCAGGAGGTGAGATCCAGCAGCGGGAAGGGAAACGCGCTGCTGATAAGATCGCGTGGCTGCCGGCAGCGCACGCCGCTCACAGCACAGGCTCCTTGGAAACGCGGCTCCAACACATCTTGGGTTGCACTTCACTGCCACGTGCTGCTCATGGCCTCTGCTCACCTCATCTGGGACACACTGTCACCACAGCCCCCGGGGCAGCCTTCTGCTTCTCCCACTCACCGGTGCCAGACCCACATGGCTCCATGGCACTGCCAGGACCTGGTACCCTGGAGAAAGAGGGGCCAGTGACAACTCTCTGGGCCAACCCAGGCTCAATTTTGCATCTCCCACAGCTTCCACTGAAGGTCCCAATTAGGTGAGGTGAAGGCCCTGGATGGGTTGTCCACACAACCCCCACCACCAACCCTTGGGAGAGGATGTCTCCTGGTGCCCTGAGCTTGGGAAGCTGATGTTTCATACCTTGTCCAACCTACAGCTATTTAGCCAGCTGGATAAGTCATGGCTACAGACCACCCTTAGAAAGGAGAGAAGAGAAATTAATCTGGACTATTAAACAAGACTCAGTGGCTCAGGAGCTCCCTGAGCTGCAACTTCGTGAAGGCTTCATGAGACCTTTGGGGATGGGGTGCTACAGGCACGCCTGTTCCTCCAAGTCACCCATCTGCTACAGGGCTGTTCTCCCTGTAGAAGAGGTGGGACAAAGCACTTCCTAGAAAGATCCTTGAAGCTCTCCCAGGAAACCACAGGCCCAGGGAAAAGGGGTGATGATATACAGCAACTGATGAAAAATGGGAGAGCTCAAGATCAACAGCTTCAAGTCTGTTTAAATACTTGAAAATGAAAAAGGATTCCAGCAGAGCCCTCCAGCAGCACCCACTGCTCTGCAAAGGCCTCCAAGAAGCCAGGCCTGTGCCTGGTGGTGCAGGGAACGGGGGTACGGAGCATGGTCCCCCAGGGCCTCCTGCCCTCTTCTCTCAGGGAGCAGCAAGGATTGGGCTGCTCCACAGTGGGCAACAAATGAGAAGCCAAATGTGACCCCAGCACACAGAGGGTCCTCAAAAAACCATCCCACAGCTTTTGAACAGGGCATGGATAACAGGGGCTCTTGGCAGCCCGAGGGAAGAACCAGGACCAGGGACCCCAACCAGGAGCAGACAGAGCCAGAGGCTACAGCATAGGGTCCATTCAGGGTGCGGGAGACAAGCAACGTGGATCTAAGGTCCATCCAGAATATGTGGCTGGAGACAAGCTTCCTACAAGATCCAGGGGGCATCTAGGAGACAAGACCAAACAGAGATTTACCTACCTCAAAGCTCAAACAAGGACTAAACACCCAGGGCTCAGTTTAAATAATGCTCCTCGCCCAGAGGCAGCAGGTCCACGGGGTGGGGCCCCAGGTGAGACTTCTCAGGGCAATTAAGACCAATTAGTGCCTGCAGGGTCCTGTTGAGCTGTTCCTCAGGCTTTAGGGATGGCATCAGGCAGGGAGGAGGAGGGGTTCATGGGAGCTTCACTGCTGTCTCAGCTGGGGAAGGAAGCATGAGGACCAGCACCTGGGGCCATGCCAGCCTTGGGGGACCTGCACATGGGGACATGGATGGTGACATGTATCAGCACTCACAGACACCTCCAGATTGAGGTGACCAGTGGGTGCCAACCCATCCCCATCTTCTTTCCAGCAGATCCCCAGGGATGGCCCCAGCGAGGCTGCCCCTCCTGCCTCTGTGCATGAGCTCACACTGGTGACTGCAGGAACGTGCAGTGACATGACTGGGTGCCTCCTCTCCCAGCAGAGTCCTTCAGCTCCCACTTCCCACCTCTGTGCACCCACCCTGTGGTCAGGGGGTTGCTCTGACACGTCCTGGTGAAGCTCCAAGAAGGAGATGTTGCCCACACTTGCTCTTCCGCCTGATCCTGCCACCCCAGGCAGCACACAGCCGCTGCCGGGACCGTGCCATGGAGCAGCGTGGGGACTGAACCCGGGTTAAAAATAACCTCACAGGAAAGGGGATGTGGTGGGGACCCTGCTGGGGGTCATGCTGCAGCCCCAAAGGGGGTGGCCCGGCACAGCACGGCGTGGAGGCACCATTACACGTGCCAGGGCTGGTGTGGGAGAGACTGGCTCTTACCCTGGATGCTGGCACAGCCTGGCCAGGTGGCTATCAATGCCTATAGCCCTCCCCAGAGCCACCCCAACAGTGCTGGGATGGGCACCCCGCACCCACCGCAGCACCCGGAGGGGTCCCAGCCCCTGTCCCTGCCCTGCTCGGGGCATTTCTGGGTCTGAAAGCAGCAGGGCTGGGGACCGCGCAGCCTGCCCGCCTCTGCGGCGTCAAACGGGGCGAGGAGAAACGAGCCAAAGTCCTTCTGAGACCAGGAGCTCAGCCCAGCAGGGAGAGGACACGTCTCCTCACAGGAACCTGCCCAAATGCTCTCAGGAGAGAGGGAAGGCACTAAAAAATGGACTTGTTGGTTGTTTGGGGTTTTTTTTTAAATAAAGAAAAAAGTAGCAGTTTCTGTTTTGCTGCCCTCAGCAAGAAACATGTTTCCAAAGGTCTGTCAACGCTGAGCGGCTGTAACATGTTCATAACCACGAGAGTCCTCCATCAAAAACATTCGGTTTTTATCCTTCGTAATACTTGAATATTCATTATTAAGAAGGGGAATTCTCCAAACTTTTGCATGTTAAAAATGTGGATTTGCTTTTCCTTTCCAGCACAGGGCAAAACCAGAGCTGCTCAGGGCAGCCTGCGCTGGCTGCCTGGGGGGTTTTTTTAGGCCTTTTTCATTTTTACTGTTTAAAAATTTGCCTCCTTGTGACCATGACGACAGTTTTGATTTGATTTTTTTTTTTTCCTTCCGCATCCCCTTTGAACAGTCACAGAGCCAGCGAACGTGGGAAAGCTGGGACAGCAAAGAGAAGTAAAACACCCTGGTCCTTTCTGGCCAGCCCGGAGAGGGTCAAAGTGAAAGAAAAATACTTCAGACTCAATGAAAACACCCGCAAACGCTGCTGAGACCAGCACAAGAAGTTTTTACAAAATGTGGAAACCTTCCATTAACATTTGGGCCCAAAAAAGGAAACAAATGTGTATTTTTCATTTTTTTTTCTTTCCTACTATTTTTAGATGCCCTCTCCCAAGAGCAGGAGATGGGGAGTCAAAGCCAAGGGTGAAGATGCGTGGGGGGGTCTGTGAGCTGATGTTTGGGGAACAGGAACCCTCCTCCTGCGGCCATGGAAGCCAGGCTGGTTTTCAACCCCTCCTGGAAGGATGGGCCAGGGGTGTGTGGTCACGGAGACAGGGACCATAGGAGGGTCTCTTCGCTCCATGTGGTCTTACAACCATTGTTGGGTCTGCTGCAGGACACAGCAGCTTTGCTGCTGAGCCTTGGGGGATTGGAGGTGAGAGGCCTGTGTCGATGGGCTGAGATTTGCTGGCTCCTCTTGAGCTATTTCCACTACCCCCACCCACAGTCCCACCATGGGTCTCCCAGGGCTTTCTTTCCCCAGGTCTCCAGCAGCGTGCAACCTCACGGTGCCTCCTGCTGCTGGACAGCCCCGTGGCCCTGGGCACTGCAAGCTTCTCTTCCCTGGTTTTATATTTCCCAGGAATAGAATGAAAAAGGCCACAAGTCAATGATGAAAGAGTTTTATTGAGCAGCTCCTCACCCCGCTGCACCCGGCAGTTATTTGGCAGCACAAAGCCATCCAAGACCCTCCATCCACCTCCCATGCCTTTCCCCATTGCACATGGCCACCACCCCCCAGCTCTTCCCAGGGCTTTGCTACATGGAAAATGAAGATGGGGGGAAAAAAAATGGGAACTGGAGGCTTTGCAACCCACCTGGCCTCCCAGCACAGTGCTCGCTCCAACCCAACGGGCCCCTCCGCTGCGCATAGGGGGCACCAGGCCGTGTGGCCCCTCGCCTCTTCCCCATGTGGCCAGTCCCCAAGTGCCAGCGGGGACAAGCAGAGCATCTGCAGCCTGGGGAGGGCAGTGGTGCCCATGAGTGGGTGGCCAAGCGTGGGCACCCTCCCGTGAGCCAGGCACAGCCCGGTCCGTTATCCGCTCTCAGACCGCGCACAGCTCGTGACGGGCGCGTGGGTCGCAGCGGTGCTCTCTTCTCCGTAGCCCACAGTACACTCATCCATAAAGTAGGAAACACTACACCCTGCAGTGCTGTTTAGTAGTGCTTTCTACTTTATGGGTGACTGCACTGTCTCTCGGTCGCAGTCCGGTGGTTGCTCTCCTCGGTGAAGGGCTCACTTCCGCCCGCGTGGGGCCACCTCCTGCACCCCATGTGGCCCAGCCATGGGGCCATCTTCTGCATCAGCATGGCCAGGGATGCAAACTGCAGGGCTGGTGTTGCCCCGGGGACAGAGGCTCTCTGCCAGAGTCACGTCCCACCTCGGGGGAGCCGTGCCAGGTGTGGGGACATCCTCATCCCCATGGAGGAGGTCCTGCCTTGTTCTCCCTCCTCTCCCCTAAAACCCCATCTTGGGTACAGGGAACATCCTCACCTTGTCCCCAAAGTGGGGAAGCCACCTAATACCCCATCCTGGTTCCCAAAGGAAGGACCCCACCTCAGACCCCATCCTGGTCATAGGAGTAAGCTTTCACTTGTCCCCCCAAGGGAGGACTCCACCTAATACTCCATCCTGGTCATAGGAGACTCCTTTGACTTGTCCCCAGAGCGGGAGACCCCACCTGAGACCCCATCCTGGTCACAGAGAACCCAATTGCCTTGTCCCTGCTGGTGGGGACCCCACCTCAAACCCCATCATCTCCTCTCAGACCTCATTCTGGGCACAGAGGGTGCATTTGCTTTGCCCCCATGAGGAGACCTCCAACCAATACCCCATCACATTCACAGAGGACCCCCTTGCCCTGTCCCCAGAGGGGAGATCCCACATTGAACTCCATTGTTGCCCTTCAAACTCGAGCCGGGTCCCAGAGGAACCCCTTGCCTGGATCCCAAAGGTGAGATCCCACCTCAAACTCCATCATTGTCTCTCAAATCCCATCTGCGTCACAGAGGCCCCCTTTGCCATGTCCCCATGAAGGGACCCCACCGAAATGGCACCCTGGTCACAGAGGACTTCTTTGCCTTGTCCCCATGGCGGGGAGGCTCCATCCGCATGATGGGGACCCCTTGCATTGCTTTGTCCCCATGGTGGAGATCTCACCTAAATGCCACTCTGATCACAGAGGACTCTTTCACCCATGATGGAGTCCTATGGCCAACTCCATCCCCCTCAGCCTTTGTTTCCCCCCCCTCCCCATGGGGGAACCCAACGCATCCCCCATCCTTTATCGAAGAGCTCCTCGCCCTGAACCCCTGCCCCTGAGGCCACCTGGGGCTCCCCATGGGACCCCACC
>NW_010323142.1:0-21366 GCF_000700745.2 Antrostomus carolinensis | reverse complement strand
CACCACATCCACAGCCTTTCCTTTGTCCACTTATCAGGTAGGACTTGCCTTTCATAAACCCCTGTTGACTGGGCCTGATCACCTGGTTGGCCTGTATGTGCCATGTGACAGCACTCAAGATGATCTGTTCCACCACCTTCCTGGCACCGAGGTCAGACTGACAGGCCTGTGGTTCCCCAGATCCTCCCTCTGGCCCTTCTTGTAAATGGGTGTAACATTTGCACCCTCCAGTCAAGTGGAACCTCTCCAGTCAGTCAGGACTGTTGGCAGATGATGGAAAGGGGTTTGGCGAGCACCTCTGTAAATCTTTGCAATTCACAGAAATAATCCCATTTAGGTGCCCTCTACTTTACTGCTGCTTCCAGCATTTTTGAAAGGGCCAGACACTCAGAGATGCTGTGGGAGAAAAGAAGACAGAAATTAGGCAGCAATGGGCTGCAAGACACTTTGGGCGAAATCTGAAGTGCCGTGGAGCTGACATTGGCAATTTTCCAGGACGTACTCTTGACTGCAAATCCAGAATGAGCCAGTGTCCCAAGAGTGTTATTACAGACCACTGTAGCAATGTGTGATGTTTTCAAAGTCAGTCCTAAAATTAGGCCTTGTTTACTTGTGATCATTAAACAACATTATTTCTGAAGAGGAAGGACATTTATTGTATTATCTTAAATACTTTCCTGTTACTTTCCTTTTTATCCACAATTGCATTATGGATAACAGATGCAACAAAGAGAATTGGTGCAAAGCTCTTAATTCTTCTACACAGGTAAAACTTTAGTATTGGGGGGCAGGGGGAGAGGATTGGGTCATTTGCTTCTATCCCACATTAATCCCACTTCAGGTGCTCTTCTCCCACCCCAATCATCTACTAGAGAGTGCTAATCACACAAAGAAGGCTTCATTGGCTTTTGACACAGCCCCAAGTATCTGTAGCTCTGTACTGGAGCTTGCTGGTCCCTGGTGTCTCATCCAACAAGGCTAAATGTGTGGCAGAGACACTGATATCGACTGAGTGTTTATCAAAAGAAGCATGGACACTTGGGGCAATCTCAGATGTGCAAGCTTTCAGCTAACAGTGCTATCTATCCCTCCTGCCTGACAGATAGCCACCTTTCTACCTGGGGCAGCAGAGCACAGCCCATGGGTTCACACTCAGGCTGCCTGGTCCCCACCTCAATGGTCAGTGGCACAGACTCCGCAGAGAGCTGACTGTGAACAGCAGCAGCCAGTGCTGGGCCATCGTCGCTATGTGCTCCGCTCGTGCTGCCCGTTTACCAATGCAGCCGTAATTGTTCCTTTGGCTGCTTGCACATCCTGTCTGCGTGTCGTCCTGCTTCCAGTAACCACCATGTTTCCTTAACCTGTGTGAGACTGAGAGCCCCTCAACACTAGTCAGCGATGTCAACTGATGACTTGAGTACGTGAGAAGAAACAAGCTCTATAAGTATTTTCTCAATATAGCAGAACATATTTCAATTACATTGCTTACTATAAGGGAATATCTTATTTCAGAGGTAAATCACCCAGAAAAATCTGAAATAACTAAAACCACAGTAGAGTTATATGTGATAATATATATGCAACTATGCAGACTATGCAAACATAAGTGAATAGTTTTAAAATTCTCTGGTGTCCTGCACGAAGTCCATGCTTTCTTATCCTGTAGAAATGAGGATTCTGGAGAACAATGGTGTAATTTGAGAGAATTAGGTCTAGCTGAAAAGGTAAAGGGGAGCACTCATGTGAAAACATCCCATTTTTACGGAATATAAATTGTTTAAGAAATGTGATGCAAGAGTGATGAAAGCTTCCATACAATTTTAAAATGTACTCATATCATTAAAACCAGTAGTTATAAAACATCACCCTGCAATTCAGGCACTATACCGTTCTCCCTGTATTGTTAAACATATGTTCATAGCCTTTATCCTCAGACTACTTAACGCTAAATACTACTGTTATCAATAAATTTGTTCACAACAGTGTTTGTGGAAGTCTATAATGAAAAAAATCAGTACATCTGAAACATATCTGTTCAAAATTTTATCAAAAATCAGGTGATGGTTTGGGAATCTTCACACAGTCCTAGTATACCCCTAGTAATATTAAAAATAAAAAAATCTAATAAAAATCTTTTAATGTTTTTTAAGCACACATAATTACTTCTTTTAAAACATAGAAACATCATGAACTATTAAAAGAAATTCTAATATAGCATTAAAGAAAAATCACAATTAAAACGCTTCAAACTAAAGGTAATAGCTTTGCAACAGCTAAAATAAAATCCATTTAAGTTATTTGCATTTAAAAAAAAAATAAAATCAATAGAAGCCTTGGGAAATAGAGCACAAAAGATCCTTTCATGTTCTGATTAAGGGCTAGTAGCTAATGATATATTTGTAAGGCAAATACCACAGCAATCCAGATAAACACACCAAAAAAATCATAATTTAAAAAATGTGAAAGCAGTAAAAACAAACCTTTTGTTTGTTTTTGTTTTTGTTTTTTTAATAAGGCAGAGATTTTTGAGGTTTACATACAGATGGAACGGCAACATTTATATATGAATACCTGGTAATTCTTTCCTCAAGTTACAAACTCCAGACATAATTTATAGAGAACCCATTGGTCTGCTCGAGCCTTGGGGACAGCAATCAGTCTGTCAATGGCAAATAGGAATTACTTGATACATATGAAATTCCTTTCAGTTGAAGGATTTTTTTCACTGTTTGGAAAATACTGTGATGTTTCTAGTTGATAGTAATCTGCTTCAGAGAATTCTATCCTGCTGCAGATTAAAAAACTAATTTCTTTAACCAACCAATTATTTGGGTATCAATTCTTAATAAAGATTTTGTTACAGGGGTAGATCATACCAGTGGCCTTCGGTGCCCAGAGAGGTAAATTCAGATACAATGCACTATTTACCAGTCTATGGTCTGGAGAACTGTTAAAATGGGGCTTGAATAGCTGTGTATTTCCTAATTGGAAGATTAAATTAGGAGACCAAATGAGACCCAAAAGACCAGTAATGAGGAAAAGAAAAGGTGTCTGCCACAAAGAGTACATATGGGTCTATATAATGGAATTTATATGAGATTTTAATGAATTTATGTGATTGGCTAAGAAGTAGTTAGTAGCATCTCATTCAGGAGGTGTGACCTTTTCACTTTGATACTGATGGTATTTCTAGAAAGAAGATTCATACCTAACAAAAAGAAAAATATGCATTGAATTTATCTTGGGAAGTGATCTTCATCTATGACAGGATCTACTTTGTTGAATTGATGGCATAATATTAGGCCTAACCTGGGAAAAATTCCCAGCTGGTCAATATCATCTCACTGGAGTTGGTGCTACGAGAGAGCAGTTGCAGCAGATGAATAGTGTCACCACATCTGTCTCCAGAATAAGGCAGGGAGAACAATAATATACATTCAAAGGTTGTTCTCTGTGAGACTGGAAAGCTGAAACTGGGGTAGATACTACAGAAACACCTGACAGATAACACTATATTTCTTCTCTGATCATTTTAATACTGTACAGTAAAAACACAACCATTTTGGCTTTCTTAGGGGAAGTCAAACACTACTTCAAGTGAAGGAAAAAAAAATCCCAGTAGTTAATTTCTTTTTAGGGTTTGTGAAGTGGTAGTCACTTTGTTTGCTATGTGTTTGGCAATAGCAGCTCTCCCCAGTAATGTGAAAAAGCCTGAAAACATGATTTGTATTCTCTCTCTCTTCTGTATGTTGCTGGAGATGAGTGGGAAATGTACACAGGCAGAAAATGTACATGGTAATAGGAAGAACCTGAAAGCAGCATCATCAGATATGATCCATCAATTTGCACTCTCAGCGCTGACAGCTGGAGAAGACCACAAGGTACTCTGCTGTTATTGCCATATGGTATGAAGCTATAAAAATTACATATGATGAAAGGAAGAAAATTTCAGATGCAGGTTCCATTGCAATCCAATGTGTAGGTACTTGTGTTCATCACATAGCTGATGAATGAAGCACCGTGATAAGGCACTTAGTTCGAGCCAGGCAAGAAGTATTTGGGTTTGTTTTGGTTTGGGGGGTTTTTTTGCTTTAATTTGGAAAGTCTGATCATACCCCTTCCACATTACTAATGATTACGTCTCTTAAATATCATCACCAGAAGAAAGATTCTTAAAAATGAATGTTCCTCATTGCAGAAATTGTAGTACAGATTGCTCTGTCTTTAACTGGTACTCTGCCCCTGCAATTGAAGTTCATTGCCAACTTTATCACCCCACCTCCACTATGCACACCTAGCTCCTCACAGACAATTTCCTTTTCCTTATTCACTAATAAATGGAACTTCTGGGTTTGCACTTATCAGTCTACAAGTACAGAGGGTGGGACTCTGATCTTGCCAGCAGATGCAATGCTTTAAGCTGCATAAGGGAGGGCTGCCTGCGAACTCTTGTTCAATAACACATGACTGTGTACGAGATCAGCATTCCCAATATGCTTCAAAAAGAGCTGGATCTTCATTTCTGTGGCATCACTTGTCTTTTCTTATGGTCATCTTCATTTAACATTCTTTTGTGATGAGATGAGACTGAACATGTACCCTTAGTGCCTGTGACAGACATCCCTAGCACTCTGCGTTTCTTTTCTTCACAGATGCAGTACTCTGCAGTAAGTACATCCTGTTCCTTGTCCCTCACTTGCTCCAATAAGGAAATACATACATATATGCACATACACACACGTGCACACATTAATTTCCTTGTTCCTTAGGGCTGACATTAATACATTATTATGATCCTGGAAAAGTCCCTGGGGAGCGTTTGTCAGATCAAGTGGTAGTGATCAAAGTTATTGAAAATAAATAAATAAATGAAATGGTCCAAACCTAAGGGAAAAAAACCACTCCTTGCAGAGTGAGGAGTATGCCTGTGGAATAGTTAGTGGGACAAGGGAGAAGCCTGTGATTGCAGCATCTGAAAAAACTCTTAACAGAGCTCTTCTATGTTTGTTTCCCTTAGTGCATGGTTGGCAACAGAATGGAGAACTACCCTCGAGGGGGAATGTGCTCTTCATTCTGTTCTGGGGATGTATAGATCTATTCATGTCCCTTCCTTTTCATAGGGGATGCTTGTGGGTGTTTTTGTTTGGGGTTTTTTTGTGGTTTTGGTTGGGGTTTTTTTTTGGGGGGGGGTATTTGTTTGGTTTTGTTGTTTTTTTTTTTTTTAATTGGTGAGAACAGGACACAGCTGTTCAATTTGTTGCATAAAGTGTCCCTTCTGGATAATCACAGAATAATTCAGTCTGGAAGAGACCTCAAGAGAGCTCTAGTTCAATCTCCTTCTCCAAGCAGGGTCTTCTGAGATCAGGTTGCTCAGGGCTGTTCCCAGATGGGTATGGAAAATCTCCAAGGACTGCCTGCACAGCTTGTGCAGTCACCATCTCTTCCAGAACTTATACAGTCCTCATGGTGAAAAAGCTTTTCCTTGCATCAGTGAAACTTTTCTCTACTTATTCATGTTGAACAAGGTGGGAAAACAAGAGACAAAGATCCTGGTTCTACCTCCTTGATGACCTTCTGATAGCGGCTGAGGGACTGCTGTTAAGTCCTCCCAAAGCCACCCCTCCTCCACACTGAACAAGCCCCAGCCCCTTGGCCTCTCATTACAGGGTAAGTGATTGTTAAAAATATTGAGCACAATCAGAATAGATCCCTCCACTTGCTGTTGGATGCCAGGCAAAGTATGACCCATTAACCTTGCTCTCTGAACCCAATGATCCAAACCACTTTTTTGTCCACCAGAACACAAACACCCTCATACAAGAATGTTGGGTGAAACAGCATCAAAACCCTTGCCAAAAAGATACTCTCACTCTATGATTTTTTCCTAGGACCCAAAAACATTCAGCTATAGCATTCCTACAAAAGCTACAAACAGCTATTTTCTCCCAAATTAAGAGAGACTGGCAGAAATCAGAAGTCTCACTCTGAACCAGTGACAAAATATAGTACTGGGACAACTGAAGACAGCTGTTGACTCTGCATCCTGGAAGTCTTCCAGCTGTCACTTACAAAATGGCATTTTCTCTTGTGCTATTTCAGCTGGCATTGTGGTCCAGTTTCCATGCTGGAATTTCTCCTGGCAAGTTCCAGGACTGTGAATAACCTTGACTTTCTACAAAACGCTTTTCTGCATTATTAAAAGAGCAAAAACCCAATTTCCCTGAGCATCTAACCTCAGTGAGAAAGGATCCCTGAAGAAAATGAATAAATGAATTGTTCCATTCTCATCAGTCAGAGCAATTTTAGCTAGAAATAAATCAGATTTGTAGTGCTAGTATCAGTAATGCATATGGACTTGGCCGAATCAAAATGTATTTGCATTGATTTTTGCACTGGTGTGATGTTGTCAGAGTTCCCAAATTGTCTGAACTTCCCAGGCAGTGGAGTAGCCAGCTTCAGCTGTATCTCCGGCCATCTAAATTTACTGCTGGATGGAAGAAAGCCCTTGGGTGAAACCAAATTTCCTTACAAGGACTTTTTTTTTCTGCTTATGCAGGATATACAGCTGGATAAGCACCCACCCATACAAACTGACTTCTGTTTCTCTCCATTTAGGCAACATCAGAAAGGTTCCTCCAACATAAACTTTACAAAAGCTTCATTTGGAAATAACTACTGATTGTATGGACAGATTTGTTATATAATCAGAAAAGAGGGGGTTTGTGGGTTTTTTGTTTGTTTTTTTAATAAAAGCAGAAAAGCTGTTTTAAAATTCTAAAGATTAATACTATTATCAAGCTAACTCCCTTCTGTCCTTGTAAGTGAACCTTTCAGAAGGCAGATCTGCATGTGGGCAAAATGGTGGCTCCAATAAAGTAGAACAACAGCTGATAAATTTAGAGATTGCCCAATAAAAATATTATTTTTCTTGAAATACAACATTTTTCCAATCTAAAGCTAGGCAATTAAGTAGCACTTTGCAAATTCAGAGATGTTAAGTTGTGTAGATTTAATTATAGAATCTGAAAATAGCAGCTCTGCAGTCTTTGCCCAAGATCATATGGATTATGCAATGTGCAGAACAATAATTTCTATGAATTTCAAGCTTCTATTGAAAGAGATTTTATGTCTGTAAGTGCAAAGATCAAATCCAGTGTTGTGGTTTGCTGGTAACCAGTTAGGGAAATTAATTGTTTTCCATAGTATTGCTTATTTGGAGCAGAAATAAAACATACTGCAAAACTCATTGTTACAAAAAGCAGGGTCACCCTCATACAAGGTATCACCTCAGCTCTAAATGCAGCATAACAGATGCACATTAATAATTCCAGTGAAGTCAGACTGAAATAAAAGTCACAGCCTGGCATCAAGAGGAAAAATGAAGAACTGAAGTTTTGAGAGGCTCTTCTATTTCCATTGTTCTGATCCATTAAGACCTTTAACATTAATATAATTTTTACGCCTGATAGATGATGGATGATTTCTGTGTTGTTTTGAAATTCAAATTATGGCACAGCTACTTGTGTCTGAGAGTTCCTAATATTTTACACACACAGATGCTGAAACCTGCCTGCATCCTCACTGTGAATTTTGAATAACATTCTGACTTACAGAAGAAAGCATGTACAGACCACTTACAAGATCCCAGAGCTGATGAGGGAAAGTTTTAACAGGAAGGGGATGAGGCTGAACCAGGACCTTATGGGAGGAAAGGCAAACGTACATGTACCTCTTTGCACTCAAAATGAGCAGGGCACTGATGCATTTCTGGGAGTACAGGACTGTGTATTTCATTCACTCACAGTCACACCATGTTGCAAAAAAGGTGGTGGGGAAGAACAAGATCTTTACCTCTCTTCTGTCTTGCCCCACTGCTGATTTCAGTCTCTGATACAGCCAGACTGTTTGGGTGCTGTTCAATGGAAAGGCGCCTGCCCACCCCAAGCTTAAGCACTCCTGAGCCCTGCCCAGGACAGTGAGGATCTTGAGAGGATTTGGAGAGGAAGGTATGTGTTCTGGGCATGGTGGGTCTGGCTGTGCTCAGTCTGAGAGCACAGGAAAACTGAAGAGCAAAACAAGAGACCACCCACCTTCTCTTAATTTTTTGCTTCTGAACTGTGATTCCATTTTTTTTCTTTCCTAACCTTAAAACAGCAGTGAACTGCAGTAAACTTATGTTCTTTGAAGTGGATTTGGAGGATGGATGCTTATTTTGCACCTTAAAGACATAGCAAGTGCAATTAGTGTCTGAATCTCCCTCTGCCTCCTTTCTTCAGACCTTTTCAGAAACATTTTCTCTGTCTGAGATACAACAGTTACCAAGAAATGATTAATTTAGACAGCTCCTTCACATTTCCCCACAGAGTTAGCTTGAAGCCACAGATATGTATATGCATGCATGGACAAGTTCCCCAGCAAGCAGAGATAGGACTGTTTCTAGCAAATGATGTTCAGTAAGCAAAGAAGCTACTGCGACTTGGCAGGATACCAGATAACTATATTGAAGTCCAGAAAAGTTGTGAATACAGTTAAATATTGAAGTTGATTAATACACATAAAAGAATAACCATCTCAGCAAGGAATATTTAAATAGGGCAATTACAGTTTTAATTGGACTTGGTAGTCAGAAACCCATGACATTATCCCCTAAACAGTCAATTGCTTCACTTCCTCCATGATCCTTCCCAAGGTCAATGCCCGCACTGCAAAATGCAGCACCTCACCTCTCCCCCTAGCACAGGCAGCAGAATTGGCCTTGTGGGATTGCTCCTTTTCTGCACGTTCTGAAGCTTCACATAAAGCATAAGCCTATTTCTAAAATAGAACTGAAATTCACCCTAAAATATACCCTAAAATGATTATTTTTAAAATTATTTTTAAAATCTGATGTTTACTCTGTATATTCTGAAGAGTATCTACAGAACAGCTTGAATTCTGTATTACAAAGCAAGTACATCTTGGTTGAACAGCAAACAATAACACAATTTCTTGTGACTATGATTGAAGCCTCTGAAAAGCACAAATCAGATCAGATCACATCAAGAATATAATGCAAAACATCCTAGTCTAAATCTTTAAGATAATTTACAGTTTTCCATTATTTGCAGTATCGGAACAAGTAGAAAATGAGTGATTTTTAAAAGATAGGAGTAAATTAATAAAACCAACTTGCATGATCTCTCTGGTAATGCAAACTAAAGATTATCAGATTTCCTTACCAGCATTCATGACAGTCTGTTTGTACTGTAAAGATAGCCTGAACAGGAAAAACAGAATTTCTTTTGTATCTTAAAATCGATACTGGAACTATAGAATTCAAAAATAGGAATATAGATCAAAGACAGCAGGTAAAACAATAATTTTGTTTAAAATATAGCTAAAATAAAGGAGAAAGAATGTGAATCTGGACTCCAATCTGGATAATGTAACAAATACGGCACAGGTAAACGACACCTTTGAAGCAGATGTAAATAACTTGTGCACTGAGTGCTCATAATAGTCAGCATATTTTAGTTAAGCCAAAACAGATGTGAAATATAGGCAATTTTCAATTAGTCATGAAAAAACTATCCAGGTTTCAGACTAATCATAATACATATGGAAAAGACCCTAAAACATTTCCTTTTCCACCTCACTCCATATCTCCGTTTCATGTTTAAATATAAATTATGTACAGAATGCTCCTGTAGCTATTTTTCATATGTTTTAAATTTGTGAGTTTGCTTTATCTTCCTTATCCCACTTCATTATTACCCAGAATAGCAGACTCGATTGTAAATAAATACATGACAAGGGTACTTCTCATTTGATTTTCTTTTCAGTGGTTTTACTTGCTGTTATAATGAATCTCAGCAGATCTGATTTCTCTCTCTTACTAGGAGATTCAAAGGCTGTAAATGAATCATCAGTCTCATTACCTACAGAGCACAGATCTATATGAGACATGATTAAGCAAGAAAGATGACCTATTCTTTATTAACAGAATTTCTAAACGGCCTTTAGATGTTGCTAAACTCAGGCTAGAACATCATAATCCAATCTGGCTGTGACAAAGATAAGCTCTGTAAAGGCTGATCTGGAAGAAAAGGTCACCCCTACAGATAAGGTACAATTAAGGATATTTAAAGCATCTATTTCAGAAAAAAATATGGATACTATTCATCAAGAATTATAAATCGCTCAGCTTATTGAAAGTGGTTGGTAAAAATCTTTCAGGAGAACAAACCTAACTTGTCATTTGTAAATGCTCTGTTTACAGGTCAAAAGTACTTCTGTCACTTAGACTGAAGCTGAAAATATTCACCTCTGCCTTAATTGCACTTAAGTAACAGAAAACCTGTATTCAGTGAAGACTGTCTTTGGAAAAAAACCCAACAAAACAAACAAACAAAAAACCCCCACACACCTTTGGACTCAAACAGACTCTCAGCTATGGCCTGCCAAAGAATTGGTTTACAGATGTAATTATAGAGTAGAAACATGCTTGACCTAGTGTTGTCATTAGAGAAGGTGAAAATTTAAATCCTGAATTGGCATAAGAGTGCTTGTAGAACAGAAAAGCCATCAACTTTTAACTCCTTCAAAGAGGAGAAGATAGAAGATTTAATCACAATTCTGCTACCCCTTGTTAAAACCCAAAATCACGATTAAAATCTGAATTAAAAAAATACCTGTGCTTACAAAGGCAATTGACAGATTTCATGGAGGAGAGAAATTAAACCTATTTGACTTATTGAAGTATTCATAAACTGCAGCAATAATGAACTACAAGTTGGCAGCACTCCCATCTTGCTCCTGAAGAACATCACATACACATCTGCATGCACAGATGGGCCTTTGTTGTTAACATCTACAACACAAAAACATAATATTTATTCTGAATGTATATAGTCTCAGATTTTTGGTACAGGATCTAAGTATCTTTCTGTGAATATCTGTGTCTCAGAGGGAGATCTGAGTCCTTTAATAACGTACTTGGAATTCATAGGACACTCATGACAAATATGGTTGTATGCAAGAACAAAATCACAGACTAAAACTCAATGCTAGATGAATCAGTAAAAAAAATTAAAAAAATAAAAAATAAAATCCCAAAACACTTAAGCAAACAAATAGTTTAATAGTCTTCTGCAGAGAACAGGGGTGTATGCATAGATGCTAGTTCATAGCTAGTGTTTTGATACCATCAGTGAGCTAAATTATCAAGTAATCAAGAAAAAAAAATTATGCTCAGCCCAGTTAGAATACAATCATGGAAACAGGCAATCTAATTTAAATCACTATCTGAAAATGTTGAAAGTTTGCACCCACATTTGCCTAGGAGCATAAAACCATCCAGATCCTTGACAGTCTAAGTCAAAGTGCAATCTATCCCACTCACTAGGACTCACAGTTCTGTCTGGAAAATGCTGGATATTAAGGTGGAAACATGCATTGCATAACTCATATACAGCAACTCTGACAAACCCTGATGTGTTGGACTCACTGCAACAGAAAATCAGTCAATCCATTTGCAATGGCTATTTGTCCAACATTTCCAGATGTTTGGCAGCCCAGCAAAGACATATCCAGGAACAGTATTTCCATAAGGGGAAAAAAAGACATGTCTGGAAGACCCAGACATATAAGATCTCTATTATTGAACAGTTTATAACAGTTCAGCATTTTATCCTAAAGAATGAAACTGAAAACTGTCCCAAAATATTTGCATCTCATTAAAGAGAAAGAAAAAGCATTGTATCTCATCTAGCATTAGAAGTTTCATGCTTTAGGAGCCCACAAAAGCAGTGCAGTACAAATGAAATCATGACATCTGCCACATAAAAAGCAGAAAAATGGTAGATCCAAAAGGATATTGCTTATAAAATAAAAAATAAGCATCTATCCATGTAAAATGTGTATATTCACTGATGTATGCTCTTCTAATGCCCACAGATTTTCTCTGTGAGGAGTAACACAAGGATTACACATGATTAGCTGCTGCAGTCATTGTGAGAAGAGAGGCAGCAGCCCTCCAGCCCAGGCTGTCTGTGAGCAGAATAGGAAAGTGTTTCCTTTCCCTCTGAAGTAGACAGAGCTCAAACTAAAGCTATATTCAGTTCAAAGACTTCAAAAAGCATATGCCACGGCTCAGGTTTTAGATGAATCTTAACATACTAGCTTCAGTAGGGACTGCAGGTTTTAGGTCTGCAGGCAGTACTTTAAAAAAATAATTAGGAATTAAATGCATAAATCCACGTAACTGCAACATTCATTGTGAATATCAACACAGAATTGAGAAAATCTTAAGCTAAAGGTTACATCAGCTGGCTAAGCAGCTCACCTTGCCCTTATTTGTAATGCTTATATTCATGTTAAACAATCTATTTGGTGTCTGCATAGAAGGCACAAAAACTCAGGTGAATTCTACTATGAAATATTTTCCTTTTCATTGTCTGGATGCTCTGATATGATTTGGCCCCTTAACACTATCAGATGGCATTTAGGACCCTAGTCGTACCTGCAGGAGGTAATCACACAGGCACAGTTCCACACTAAACCAGAGCTATATCTTGCTAGATCACAGCCTAAACAAACAGACAAAAAAACAAAACAAAAAACATAGTTATGCCTTCAGAAAGCTAGCTTCAAAAAATTCAAGGAACCTGTGCCACTGACCATAACACAACTATATGCTTGGCAGTAGACACCAACAAGCTGCCACTATAGATAGGTGACACTGTCCTTAACAGCTGACAATCTTGAAATTTGAATGTGAAAAACCCTTGGCTTTGTTCAGGTCTACAGCACTGACAGCAAGTTAATGCCTTGCTACAGCAACAATAATAAAGGGTCTGTTCCAATGTTATATGCTCAGGCACAACTGGAACTTCTCGAGGCATGAACATTGAAATACAGTAGTGCAGATGCAGGAAGAAAGGGAAAAGGAATTAAGAATGTGATAATAGATACCTAAATAAGAGGAATAAGAATGAGAAAATATCAACTGAAAGAACAATGCAATCAAAAGTAACCTTTTCGGAAACATTAAAAAGGTCAAAAGTAATTGAAATCTCAGAATCCTGATGTAGAAATCCCAGTCATTTAATTGTGCTGAAAGTAATGTATTTAAAATCATACATGTTTCCAGATGAGGGACACGTTTTACACCACTTCATAGGCTCGTATGCTTATTTGGCACTTGATAATGAAAAATTATTTTTTTAGTATTTAAACAGCAAACCTAGGATTTAGTTATATTGTCCAAAGCAACCTCTGACTCAGAAAAATTCTCTCTGTTCAAACATCCATTCCAGAACATGAATCTGACAAACCCTTGTTTAGAATAAATTTATATGAAGGTTCATTCACTGCTGAAAATTATTTGCAACAAAAATGTAAAAATATAGCAACTAATACCAGAGAAATAGTTTTCTCCAGCCTTAGGAAAGACTCAGTGCCTAAGAGTACCGTATCACCTCTTCTAGAAAGTATGGCACTTCTGTGTTCGTTTGATTAGATCTTGCGTGGATACTGAGCGCCCACTTAGAGAGTTGCGATTTTTACCTCTTGCTCCTTGACTGCAACCATTTTTCAGAGAAAAGTTACCCTGATCCAGGATGCATGTTACTTTGACACAATCAATTTCCTACAGCACTTAAAATTATTTGAATACCAAGGCTGGAAAAAAAAAAAACAACAAAAACCTCAATTTACTTTAGGATTCATATCTGGAGTTTAAAGACATAAGGATTAGCTAGAAAGTTTCCTTTTGTTTAAGGCTCCTCAGCCCCTTTCTAATTCTCTTTCCAACCTGTACTACCAAAACTGAACATCTCTTAGTTAAAAACAAAGGAAAGTCTCCACAGAATTTTCACTTTGCGAACACAACAGGTTTATAATGCTTGGGGGTTGGAACTGGATGACCTTTAAGGTCCCTTCCGACCATTCCATTATGATTATATAATCTACCCCTTTACTGGATCCAGTGGCTCAAATTTGATTTGTTGCCTTTCAGGACAGGTTGCAAGATGATAGATTTCTTTTTAGTGGAGACCTTGTGAAGAGAGGGCACAAGTAATGCCTCATTTTGTGTTGTAGATTGGACACATTTATCCATTAACTCAGTTCTCTGTTGCACTTTTGGATTCTTTAGTAAAGATTGTTGCAGTACGGCCTTTCTCCTCTTGACTAGCAGTAGGAGATGGTCTGACAACCTCATAACAGCCAACGATGCTGCTGCTATTTATAGCAGCTCACGGATGTTAAACAGTAATGATCCTGAACATCTCTAATCCTATTTGCATGTCTATTAAAACACAATATACTATTTGAATGGTAGAATTCTGGAGTCTTATCATACTTATGAATTTTATTAGTACATTGTGAATAGGCTTAATGTGATACACCTGTATAAATTTCCCACTGTATCAGCTACTTACTTGAAAGTCATTAAAAAAAACAAGATCAGAAAAGCAGTAATCCATAAGCAAATTGAGTCATTCTCATTCAGTGCCTTCCAAACATCTCTTTTCCTGTCAGTTCTTGTTATTTATATGCATTTATTTATTTTTCAGGTCTGATGATAGAATTGTTTCCAAAAAGCACATTTAAATAAAAAAACCCTTGTACTGGGTGATTCTGTGTACTAAGCACGCCTACCACCACCAGTGGAAGCAGAGTTGTTGAAAGATTTAACTGACTTCTATATCTTACTAAAGTATTAAAGAAAGAAATATTACACAGATTTACACATACACATGCAAGTCTAAGTGTATATATATAAATATTATGTACACTGATAGAATAAGACAACAAATGGTTATCATAAACCTGCTAATGTTCAGTTGGTATCCTTATTGTAATTTTAATGAATTATTTGGCCAGTACGATGGTAATTACTGCATTTAAAAAGTATTTTTAAGGCTATAAATGAAATTTCCAGAAAGATGAAATTATTTATCTCGGTTAAATTTTAATCTCTATTTTCATATTTATCTCATTTTTAAGCTAATAGTAAAGTTTAAAATATTAGATAAAAAAGGCTATCAAGCAAACCCTAAAAAGAGAAAAAATACAATCTTTCTTTTTCATTGAAACCCCAGCCTTACATAACTAGATTATCAAGATTAGGAGTATGGCAATCTTTGTTAGATTACAGATTAATGCTCACTGAAAATACAGCTGAGTTTCAAATATACTGTAAAGCATGGAAAATTGAAAATTGACAGTTAAATCCATTTAATAAAGGATAATTTAGACTGTAGCTATTAAGTCACAGGGAAAAAAAAAAAAAAACCGAGAACATAAAACTCTTCTAAATCAAAAGACTGATTTCTGTGAAGATGAAAATAACATCTCTAGCTTAAAAACACCAAGTAAACTTTTACTTTGAATACATGGAGCCCACTCTCACTGCTATTTCATAAATTCAATTGGATCAGAAGCAAATCTTATTAAAATAGTTGAGTGTGCATACATATTAATACCCTGGGTTTTTTGCTCAAAAGTCAAAACACCACTATTTTAAATGCTGGGATATAGAAGGGTGTTTAAAGCTCTCATTTAATTTTTCTTCTCTCCTTTGTTGGGATGGGAGTCAGGGGAACTGTAAAAAAGTATACGTATTTTAATTCAGTAGCCATTTAGATAAATGATAATAAGTAATACTTATACATACATGTGTATATACCTTCCTGACCGGGGAGAAGGGGAGAGGGGGAAGACAACATGAAAAACACAGAACCACTCAAAAGGTCCTTCAAAAATGCTCTCCCTCTGACCTTTCATATGATACACAGACAAGCTCTGTAATCAACAATGTTGATGTATTCAGTTACGGTAGCAGCACAAGGTGGCTGATCGTATACACTGGAAGGGCTAGAAATACTAAATGCTGCATGTTTCCATTGCTGCATTCAATGACAGTGCTTACTGACACTTTCAAAAGCAAAATGTAAACATTTTGGACTTCTCCCATTATATCCATATCAAATGTACCGGAGAGGAGGGATGAAAATCAAGCATTTTTTGTTTTCAGCTTGTATAACACCAACTGCAGAAAATAACTTCTGCAGATCAAATTATACACTCAGTGGCATATGTGTGACTTAAAGGTCTTTACATTTTGACTGCAGCTGTTCACAGACAACAGGCTCTTTCCTATCTTCTAGTGCAAATGCACAGATTTAGCTAAAGGCAAAATTTTCTCAAAGCAGTACCAATAATCCTACAGAGTACATTGATTTAGGAGCCACTGTATAATAATATTTAAGCCCAAACATTAAAGCCAGCTTCATTTCTATTTGTACAACCATAAATAATCACAAAAACTGTATAGTAGCAAAGATGCAGACACTTGCAAACAAGGGTAATAACGGTACCTCTGTCTTCAGTTACTAAGGCAGATTCTCCTACAAGCAGTTGATCATCTAAACTACACTGTGTTCTAACCTGCAGAAGTTTTTTCATTCTCATCAGGGCCAACCTCTTCCAAATTCAACAAAATACTTCATTAAAGGAAAGGAAATTAAATTAAGGCTTTTGAGACTACACACTCCATAAACGAATCACAAGAGGAATAAAAAATCTTCACTTGAAACACCTACAAGATAATAATATAGTTGATGTCAAGATGATACTCTCTTGCTATATAAAGAGTCTACGCTAAATGAGCACACATAACAACACACTACATTTTCCTATTAACTACAAAAATCTCTGCTTCACTTGAATTTCTTTAGAAACTTCTATACATACTTTTAATTCAGGGATTATCTCCCTTCAAACACAAGAGTTGCCTATTCATGCAGAGAAAAGTTCATCAAACCAGTTGATATTCTAGCAGATGTCACTTTAATTGTGGCAAAATATCATGAGACTACAGAACAGTCATCAAACCATATCCTGTACTCCAGCGGATAAATGAAACAGTTCGTTTCAGTAGATTCAAATATGTTGTGTCTTCACAATGTCTGCAAGTTTTTCTTCCCTCCTCCCCTCCCTGCTACCTCAAACATCTCATGGTTACTGGCTTCAAAGTCATAACTCCTCAAGTCCCCGGCATTTTCATTTCTCAGATAGATTCCTTTGCTTCATGACTGAGACATTCCATCCATTGAAAAAAAAAAAAAAAAACAGCAAAGATACTGAGGAATCACAGACTTTAATTATAACTTCCCAAGCTGCTCACATAGATTTTGGCCTGGCACACTGATTTCAGAGCAGAAATTGTTTCTGCATATAGTTTTGTAAGGCGACAAACATGATGTGGTCTGGCTTTAGATAGGGGCTGCTAGATATTACTGTAACACACACACTGATGGAGTAATGCAAAATCCCAAAAAGGTACTTAAGTCTTTCCATGCATTACCACTTGTCTATTTCAAAAAGTCTATTCCTGTCTAATTATCATCACCACCTATCCTCACTTAACTCAGGGGAAAAGGAAGATAAAATATATTTTATTGAATCTTACTATTAATTAACAGCACTACAGATAAACATGAAAGGCTTAATGTCTCATTTAAATAAATATCCTCTAAGTACTTTTTTTTTTTTTGAAACAACAACAAAAAATCTGTTCTGTGATTGAAAGGGTTAATGTTGAACCCTCACATGAAATGCTATCAAATATTTATGAAACATAAAACCAAAAAGAAAAGTGGAGGCTAAAGAGTTTGGGTTTTGTTTTTCTGTGTTGTGGTTTTTTTTTTAAAGGGGGGAGGGGGAGAGAGAGAGGGAGGGAGGAAGAGGGGGAGAGAGACGGAGAGGGGGAGAAGAGAGGGAGAGAGCGGGAGAGAGAGGGGGAGAGGGGGAGAGGGGGAGAGAAGGGGAAGAGGGGAGGAAGAGGAAGGGAGGAGGAGAGGAGAGGAAAGGGGGGGGAGATGGAGGGAGGGAGGAAGAGAGAAAGAGCAAACTTTCTCTGACACTTATTAAGCTACTTGTTTTATTTTATAAAATGAAGTAGAGGAAATGCTAAAAACATTAAGGCTAGCCTTTGAAATAGCCATATCAGTGAAAATTAATCTGGTAAGTGCAAGTCTTAAACATGGCATCTTATCTTCCGCAAGAGAAAGCTAACATTTCTACTACATTACTTCCACCATGTCTCTAAATGAAACTACAGCTCCACATGCACTAATGAACACCACTAAATTATGTCATTCTGTAGCATTCTAAATTACTGACATAAATTTAATTGACAAATTGTTCTACACTAAAAATATGCTAGAACACATCCAGTTTATGACTAGATTTATAGCCTTCAAATACTACATTTTATTCAAGACATTTACAAGCATATATATCTATGTATAGTGGGGGTATGATTGTGTAATTTCAAGTAAAAACAAGATGTCTAATACTGGAAAGCTCTTTAAAATAGACTAGCTGCACAAAATATGCTGCTTAACTTTGTTTAGACTAACATTTTTTCAATTCAACCTATGATTTGTATGTATACAAGGAGTACCTACCGCCATGGGACTTCCTGGCCCTGACTATAACTCCAAAGCTCTTCCTGAAGAGAAATTACTATGAAATAATAATAACACTAGTAATTACTTATTCTTCCCTGGGGCAGCTGCTGTCAAGGCCAAGCCAAAGACAGGTATTTGCATGTGGCATGCAAACATCCAGCGGGTACCTATCTGCAAAATGACAGCACTAAAACAGATGGATCTCCACCCTGTGTTACAGTAATGAAGGAGCCAGATCCATCTGTATTCTCTTAACAGCATTAAAAAAAAAAAAAAAATCTAAATTTTAAAATAACTGACCTAAAAGTGAAACATTAGGTTAAAGGCTTAGTTTAACAAAGCTTTGCATAGACATGCCGTCAAAAGAAAGTCACTGCCCCAGAGAGTACCTTGTACCTTGTACCTTGTACCTTGAGCTTGTGTTAAAATACCACAGGAGGGGGGCTAAGAGGAAAAAGAAGAAAGTAAAACAGAGAAAGCAAGCAGAATGTAGTAACAAAAAGAGACTAATACTCCTGAGATGAGCAACAGTCAGTTGAACATTTTACAAGCTTAGGTCACAACGGTTATCATAATTACAGCAATTTCAAGAAGTTTGTTCTATGGTGGGAGCACACAGGCATTGCTGGTTTTCCTCATTTTGTCAGTGTCCTCAGTCACACAAGGAACTGCACTGCACGAACTCAGAGGTGCTACTGTTATCCCTAGAATTCTAATTTTTCATTCATCTATTCCTTGATTCTATGAGTAGACAATTTCTCTCTCCCTATTATATATCTCTTCCCATCATCTATGAAGGGCAAACCTTTTGGCAAAACATCAGTCAACATACTGAACAATGGGGATACTGGATACCACATAAATAATGTAACAGAATATCAGCATTACTGATTAAAATTAGTACTACAAGATCATTTATAGGCATCCATTATTCAAAAAAAATAGTAAACTTCAAGGAAAGGCAGGTATCCACTGTCTCGTAATAAAACATTTCCTTTTATAATCCACTCTCTTAAAGTTTACTCAAATCAGACAATCAGATGCTTTCCTTATTAGTGCCAAGAATACAAAAAAAAAGAAAAAAAGAAAAAAAAGGAAAAAAAAAAAGAGAAACTGATTTGAAAATTCCAGGTTGTAGATAAAGACATGAAATGCATGTTAAATGACAGTTTTTCTAGATTTTGATTTAAGGAAGACAATCTGTTTTTTCCCTGATATTCTACTGCCTGGTTTTCTTTTCAGTGGCCTTTAGAGACACACTGTCTGAGGAGTCTAATTTAATCCTCACTGGAAGTCAGCCTCATGAAACTGTGGAACAAATATTTTCATCTTCTGCATTTATTTCCATATAAATGGAAACCCAGAGACTTACAACTCACAAAAAAAAAACCCAAACAACCTTGAACTCTGTGAAAGTAGAAAAAATTAACCTAAGATTTTAATGTACCTGAAATTGCCAGAAATATTAATATGCCAGTGTATTTTTATGCAGAGAGTAATCTATAATACCAAAGCTCTGAGGTTTACTGCAGCCTGGTTTTCAAAACTAGCATGTAATGCATGTGCCTGTGAAAAATAAGGCATTAGCTGATACTGTATTGGGGGAACAAACTGTTTCAAGGTAATTTCAATAGTACTCAGAAGCCAAGTTTCTACACTACTAAAAGCTGAAACTTTTATTAAAAGCTAATAAATGTGATATAAAACAAGCACAATAATTTAAGCATCACAGCATGAGAATGAAATAAAAATACTGCACAAAAAGTTTGATCTGATATTGCAAAAATTAGGAATGATTATAGTTCCTAAGGCCACAAACCTCATTATGCTACCCTTAACTTCACATAAGCACTTTTCCAACAGTCTTTCCACACAAATTCTAAAAACAAATAAAAATCTCATCTGCATAAATGTCTCACTTACCTTCCTCATCCTCTACCTAATAGCTGAGCTACTCTTGACTATGAAAAAAATCTGGGGTTTATAAAAAGAGGAATGACTGGGAAAGCTGTTCTTCTATCTTCTTGTCGTCTACACTCTCCTTCTTAAGAAGACTTTCAACTGTACTCACCAGGAAGTAGGACCAGATAGATGGGCTGTAGGGTAACCACCAACTGGGGCACCCCAGAGCATACAGAGCACAGGTACCTCACAAGCAGTCTCTTCCCCAGCTCACAGCATCTGGAAGAACGTTTCTAACACCTAGACCTACATCAGCCCCTTCAGTTTAACCAATAGGTCTTCTTTTGTATCAAGGCAGTTCAGGGGTAGTGTCTGTGAAAATAATGCCGTCTACCTTTAAAGCATAAACTGGGAAGCTCTGGATACATAACAGCCAGTGGATCTGGAGAAATTAATCCAATTTCGAGAAGCAAAGTGACTGTATGAGAACTAACGCTTAAGTAAAATCCAAATATCATCCTGTGTCTTAGGTACCAGCTCAGCTTTTGTTTTCAGGCCATTGTGCTCAACAAATCTAAAACCAAGCTTTTTATTCACTATTATGACTTTTTTTCATTCACATTAACTAATGCTCTCTGAGAGGTGACACAAAAGAGTGTGGACATCAAAGGGCCTGCAGTGGCTTTGTCAAATTGAGATAGTTTTTTCTGGCAAACTGATTTTAGGTTTTTCTCAACAAGGTCAAAAGCTACAGATATTTTTCACTTTAACTTCTTAAATGTGATCTCAGGGCACAAGTTTTGTCACAATCTGCATGCACACATAAAAAACCCACATACATCGGCAACTGATGGTGATCATAATTCTAACGTGCTGAGAGTAGCCACATTTGGGTCTGGTGTGGTTTTTTTAAGCAACTAATTTTAATTGTTTTTCTTTCAAAATTTTAGTAAAGACTTTTTGCAAAAAGATGTTACGTCAATAATCACAGAATCATAGAATGGTT
>NW_010323141.1:0-635 GCF_000700745.2 Antrostomus carolinensis | reverse complement strand
TCCAGCCACTCTTGTTGGATGGGCTCTCCTGCTCTCCTCCAGCTTGATGGCCAGGCTGGAGCGTGTCACCCGCTGCCTTGTCCCCCCTTGTCCCCCCCTGATTCTGACACTGGCTGCCAGCACACAGGCAGCTCTTGTTAACCAGACAGATGTCAGGGCCCGGCACTAACAGGGTCTCGCTGTCTCACCCCAGGCACGAGGATGGCACGGTGCGGTTCTGGGACGCCTCGGGGGTCTCCCTGAAGCCCCTCTACAAACTGGGCACTGCCAGCATCTTCCAGACAGACTGTGAGCACAACGACAGCATCAACCAGGCAGGCGAGGAGGAGTAAGGTGAGGTCCCCAGCCTGAGGGGACACTGCTGTGGACCCCAGAACCCCCCCTGCCTCCACCAGAACCGTGGGGACAAGCCCAGAGGTGGGCACAGAGGATGCACCCACCAGAGCCATCCGGGCTGCGCCTCGGGGACGTGTCCCCTAGCTCAGGGCACAGCTGCTGCGTGACGTTCCGTGGGGACACAAGGGACACTTGTTTGCGTGTCCCATCTCACGGGTCTGCCCCAGTGCGGGGGGGCGAAAGCTGGGGGACATGTGGGGACAGACCTTTCCTGGGCATGATGCCCAGAGCAGCCCGTG
>NW_010323140.1:356-714 GCF_000700745.2 Antrostomus carolinensis | reverse complement strand
AGGTGGGGACCAAGGCGTGAGATAAAGCACTGGGGTGAGCCGTAATCCCCTGGGACGTGCCATGGTCACTGGCCCTGGAGGGGATGGGACAGTAGGGGATGGGATGGAATGAGATGGAGTGAGGTGAATGGAATGGAATGGGATGGATGGGATGGGACAGGATGGGATGGGATGGGACAGCATAGATGGGATGCAATGGGATGGGATGGGGTAAATGGGATGGGACAGGATGGATGGGATGGGAGCAGTGCTGAGCGTGGGCTCGGTGTCACAGGTATCTGCCCCCTGAGGGAACTAAGAGGCCCATGAAAAGGTGGACAGAAATACAGTCCTGACTCTGTGCTGTGATCCTGTGGGA
>NW_010323140.1:0-248 GCF_000700745.2 Antrostomus carolinensis | reverse complement strand
ATCCCAATCCCCAGCCACCCCTGGGCTTGGGGGCCAGCACAGCCCTGGGGGTGCAGCAGGACCCCCAGCCCCTTCCCCCAGCCCGCAGAGCACCTCGCTCCTCACGCAACGCAGCCGCGTGTGCAGAGCCTCCCAGACAGCCGTGTGCCGCGCGCTGGCATTTGCGGCCCATATGGTGCCGCTTTGGAGCTGCACCCCCCTCTGCTCCCCTCCCACCCCTGCACCCGCCGCACCCCAGCTCCCCAAAC
>NW_010323139.1:0-586 GCF_000700745.2 Antrostomus carolinensis | reverse complement strand
GGGACATGGGGACAAGGGACATGGAGATGTGAAGGGGGAGGTTGGTGGGACGTGGGTGGAACATGGGTTGTCCTCATCCCTGTGGGGTGTCCCTGTCCCCATGGGTGTCCCTGTGGGATGTCCCCATGTGGTGTCCCCACCCCCATGAGATGTCCCTGTAGGGTGTCCCCACCCCCCTGAGGTTGTCCCCATGCTTGTGAGGTGTCCCTGTCCCCATGATGTTGTCCCCATCCCCCTGTGGTGTCCCCGTCCCCCTGGGGTTGTCCCCACCCTTGTGAGGTGTCCCCATCCCCATGAGATGTCCCTGTAGGGTGTCCCCACCCCCCTGAGGTTGTCCCCATGCTTGTGAGGTGTCCCTGTCCCCATGATGTTGTCCCCATCCCCCTGTGGTGTCCCCGTCCCCCTGGGGTTGTCCCCACCCTTGTGAGGTGTCCCCATCCCCATGAGATGTCCCTGTAGGGTGTCCCCACCCCCCTGAGGTTGTCCCCATGCTTGTGAGGTGTCCCTGTCCCCATGATGTTGTCCCCATCCCCCTGTGGTGTCCCCGTCCCCCTGGGGTTGTCCCCACCCTTGTGAGGTGTCCCCA
>NW_010323138.1:1664-1961 GCF_000700745.2 Antrostomus carolinensis | reverse complement strand
ATGGGGACAGCCATAGTGACGATGATGATGGTGACAAGGGACACACACACAAGGGATGGGGACAGTGATGGGGACAGCCATGGTGACAATGATGATGATGGGGACAGGGGACACACACACAAGGGATGGGGACAGCCATGGTGACAGTGATGATGATGGTGATGATGATAACAAGGGACACACACACGAGGGATGGTGACAATGATGATGATGGTGACAGTGGTGGGGGACAGCCATGGTGAGAATGATGATGATGATGATGATGATGATGATGACAAGACACACGAGGGATGGGGG
>NW_010323138.1:0-1565 GCF_000700745.2 Antrostomus carolinensis | reverse complement strand
TGAGGATGGGGACAGTGGTGGGGACAGCCATGGTGAGAATGATGATGATGATGATGACAAGACACACGAGGGATGGTGACAGTGATGATGATGATGATGATGATGATGGTGACAATGGTGACAATGACGGTGCCAACGGTGGCAGGGAACACAACACTTGGGAGCCGGAGAAGAACCTGGACTGCCCGGAGCTGATCTCGGAGTTTATGAGGAAGTACAAGAAGATGAAGGACGGGGACAAACCGCGGGAGAAGGGGGACGGTCCCAAGAGGAAAGGGACACTGCCCGCCGGCGGGGAGGACGTCAGGGCCAAGAAGAAGAGGGAGGTGAGAGGGGTGGGGACAGGACCCGGGGTCACCACGATGGGGACAGGGACCCAGGGGTGGGGACAGGCACCCAACGTCCCTGTGATGAGGTTGGACACCCAGGGATGGGGACATGCACCTGGTGTCACCATGATGGGGACAGGGACCCAGGGATGGGGATGGGCACCCAACTGTGGGGACAGAAACTCAATGTCTCCAGGATGAGGACAGGCACCCAGGGATGGGGACAAGAACCCAACGTCCCCATGATGAGGTTGGACACCTCGGGTTGGGGACAGGGACTCAGGGATGAGGATGGACACTCAGGGTTGGGGACAGGCACCCAGCGTCCCCATGATGGGGACAGGCATCCAGGGGTGGTGACAGACACCCAGGGATGGGGACAGAGACCCAGGGATGGTGACATGCACCCAGGGGTGGTGACAGACACCCAGGGGTGGGGACACACACCCAGGGGTGGGGACATGCACCTGGTGTCACCATGATGGGGACAGGGACCCAGGGATGGGGACAGGCACCCAATGTCCATGTCATGGGGATGGACATCCAGCCAAGGGGACAGACACTCAGAGTCCCCATGATGGGGACAAACACCCAATGTCCCTGTGATGAGGTTGGACACCCAGGGATGGGGACATGCACCTGGTGTCACCATGATGGGGACAGGGACCCAGGGATGGGGACAGGCACCCAATGTCCATGTCATGGGGATGGACATCCAGCCAAGGGGACAGACACTCAGAGTCCCCATGATGGGGACAAACACCCAATGTCCCTGTGATGAGGTTGGACACCCAGGGATGGGGACATGCACCTGGTGTCACCATGATGGGGACAGGGACCCAGGGATGGGGACAGGCACCCAATGTCCATGTCATGGGGATGGACATCCAGCCAAGGGGACAGACACTCAGAGTCCCCATGATGGGGACAAACACCCAATGTCCCTGTGATGAGGTTGGACACCCAGGGATGGGGACATGCACCTGGTGTCACCATGATGGGGACAGGCCCCCAGGGGTGGGGACAGGCCCCCAGGGGTGGTGACAGTCACCCAGGGATGGTGACAGTCACCCAGTGTCCCCATGATGGTGACAGTCACCCAATGTCCCCACGCCGATGTCACCTGGCCATGGCAACAAGCACCCCAAAGACCCAGCACCTGGGGAGCGCGTGTCCCAAACCCCGTCACCTCCAACCACCCCAAACCCGGGCTGTGTCCCCCCCGTGTGTCCCCCC
>NW_010323137.1:1488-3196 GCF_000700745.2 Antrostomus carolinensis | reverse complement strand
TGACCCAGGTGCAGGACCTTGCATTTGGCCAGCATTTCCCAGCAGGATGCTTTGGGATATTAATTCATTAATATTTATCACTAATGGTATTTGCTTTTCTTTCAGTCTCCATTCCAAGCTTCCCTCTGAGGCCACTCTCACACGCCTACATCACATTCACGTCTGCCACCTCCCCACTGGAAGTGCTGTCACCACCCTAGAGGCTTTTGAGAGGTCTGGGGATGAGCTCCTGCCCTCCCACCTTGCAGAATGGCCCCGCCTCTGCCTGAGCACAGCGAGACAGCGCTGGCTGCCAGCGGAGTTGTCAAGACAGTGAGCAAAGGAAACCCATGAGTGGGACAGAACACAGCACTCAGATGAGATCAATCACCTGCTGTGACACCAGGCTACAAAGCTGCACAACAGCTTTGTGTGGCTGCCACAGCACTGTAATCCAACAGGAACAATGTGCTTGCAACAAGGCCAGCGCCAGAAGACAGAGAGAAGAAAGGAAAAGCCTCATAATCTCTGTGCCAGCCTTAGGCTTTTTACAAGAACATTGCGGGGCTCAGACACCCTCCTGGAGGCACAGACAGACAGAGGGACCTCGTGACAGTGCAGAGAAAGGCTTAGCTGGGGAAAAAGCAGAGAAGCTCGGTGGATACTGAATGGCAGAGCTGAAACCTAGAGGCTAAGCCCAGGCCCTCTTCCAAAGGAACAGCTCAGAAAACCTCAGGGTTTGCTTGGGAAAAGAAACCAGGGTAAGGGCAAGGAGAGGTGGTCCTGGGACAGGGGAGCAGCGGGAGGCTGTGCTGGCACGAGTGCCTCCTCCACACAAACCTTGCAGGAAGGCTGCTGCGGTGCAGAGGATCTCCTTCAGGTCCTCAGTGCTTTGTACCAGGGGCAGGGAGGCCTCCTCAGCAGGTACTGGCCAGGCCTTGAGCAGGGAGAGGAGTTCACTCTCCCCCTTGCTGCTGTGAGCTCTCCCAGGGTCCTGTGAATACAGAGGGAAGAGAGAGCAGGAAATGCTGAAGGGAAGCAGGAAACACTGATCCCAGGGCATGGGGAAAGAGGGGTCAAACCAAACCCTTCAGCAGTGCTCTGTGCTGGGGAGCAGTGTCCTACCACTCCTTCACTTCAACTACAACCCACTGACTGCAGGGAGTGATTCCTGCCTGGCCTGGGGCAGCACCATCCCACCTCAGAGCGAGGTGCACCTCGATAGTCTCCTGGCAGGGCAGATACAAGTGGTGTCAGAGGGCATTCGACCAGCTGGGACCCCTCAGCAGCCTCCACACAACCCTCACCAGCAGCAGGGAAGGTTCCTCTGCATCCCACTGCTCACAGTTTGCTCCCTACAAGAAGCTGCAAGTCCATCTTTCCAGCCAAGTCTCCCAGTCTGGTACCTTGAGGCCCAGGGCCCTGGCAGGCAGGAGATATTCTGGGACCTGTTAATGCCCCTGGGGCCATGAGGCTACGCTGAGATGCCAGCAGAGGATTAACCATGCTGACTGGGCAGCACTGATGGCTTCAGGGTCTCCAAATGCCACAGCAGTGTGAGATTTATAACAAACACGGTGGTTATGCCAGCTCTGCCCCCTTTAGCAAACCCATGGGTGCTTACACCGGGAGCTGCGGAGGTCCCACCCGTGCCCAGTTACCTCGGCGCGGCTCAGCAGGCGGAAGAGGCCGGCGGTGCTCCCCAGGCGGCGGGCTGACAGCCACCACG
>NW_010323137.1:0-1331 GCF_000700745.2 Antrostomus carolinensis | reverse complement strand
CCACCCCCCACCAGCCATAGGAAGGTCAGTGCCCCATAACAGACACTCTACCAAGAGGGAGAAGAAGCCTCAAGCAAGCATAGGCTCCCTGTAGCAAGGGAAGGAATGGGGTTACAGGGCTTGCCCAGCCTCAGCAGCGTGGAAGCCAAGGTCTTGGACAGTGGAGTTAACAGCAGCATGCTCAGGAGACAACACACAGCTCAGAGATACAACTCCAGCTCTGCCCTGTCCTCTGCCCCCGGGGCAAGCATATGCCAACGCTGCAGATCCCCCTCTGACCTGCAGCCAACTTCAGTGAGTTTTCTTTGAGGTCCTAATTAAAGGAAACACTCATTTTCTACCTTCACTAAAACTTTGCTAGAGACTTGGCACCTTACACCTTGAAAACTCTCATTTCCCTTAAAACCAGTGGCCACACACAGACAGACAGACGGACAGACAGCAGCACATCCTCCCTGGCCACTGCCCACCCCACCTCCTGCCCTTCCCTGCTCACAGCCCCCCAGCCTCCAGCCACTCACCACACAGCCCCAAAGCAGAGAGCAATCTCCTCACCTCGAGGAGCCCCCACAGAGAAAGAAGGATCTCCTTACCCCTGAGGAGCCCCTGGCGTATTCCTGCTCCTTCTCCTTCGATGGCAGAGTCAGATGCCCCCACAGTGCAGAGCAGGGAGTTGTAGAGGACGGTGAGCTCCAGAGGCAGGGCGGGGAGGGCAGCTGGCAGACCTGTGATCACAGCCAACCCCGTAAGAAATTGAGCAGGCTGGGAAAAACCCAACAACCGTCCACGCTAAGGTGCCATCACCTGGCTCTGCAACAACATAAGTGTCCTGGCAAGTTGGGTTTGTTTGTTTGTTGTTGTTGTGGTGAGATTCAACAGCTTGGGAACTGCACTACCTAAAGAGACAGCAGGTGTCACCTCTCCGGGTGCTGAGACTGCTTTAGCCATCCCATGGGTGTATCTATCCAGGTGCTGCAGTCCTCCAGGACTGAGACTTTTAAGCTCTCCCAAAAGAGCATCAATAGTCTACCCTCTCCCAACACACATCTACCCTCTGCAGGTTTCCCACCCTGTGACTCTCTCCTTCTCCACAGGCTTCTCTCCACCCCACAGGTGTGGAAGGGAGCCCCCGTCCCAGCTTCCCACGACAAAGGTTGCCTCGTTTTTTGCAGAAACCCCAAAGCTCTTTCCACATCCTCCAGCAAGATCAGGCAGAGGCTGGGGCTGGGCCTTCATCCCTTTGCAGGCCCAGGTCAGTTTAGGGCAGCGGGGAACGTTTCATCCCCTTCTGCCTTCTGCAGTGGGACACGGCAGCTGCAGCCCAGTAAACA
>NW_010323136.1:6444-10631 GCF_000700745.2 Antrostomus carolinensis | reverse complement strand
GAGCCAGAAGGTCTCCCCTCAGCCTCCTTTAAGGTTCTCCTCCCAAGCCTTATCAAAGAGTGAGCCACCAGTCCACTCTTTGATAAACCCTCACTCTGAATCAGCTTTCCTTCCAAAATAATTTTTTTTAGTATTTAAAATTTTTCTTTCTAAAAGTTTCCTAATCCTTTGTGCCACTTGGGTTTCCCACGTTTCCAACTGGTTGCTTCTGTTTTACTCAAGGAGCTCTCCTGTTTGTAGGGTGGGAACTAACCAGACCAATGATTCAGGAAGTATGAGAGATGCCCAGGAGGAAGCTCATGCACCTCTCCAGGCTGGTAGAAGAGGGGATGAAGAACCTAACCAACCTAATGAACACAAAGCTCAGAATTTAATAATCTCTATTTTTGCTCTCTGCATTGGATTATTATGTTCTTTAACCTAAATTGGGTTTTTTTGGATCTGCCCCTTATTTTTTCCACCTTACTTCTGTTTCTGGCGTTGCCATATAATGCAGGAAGCTGCTCAAAGACACTTTGGACTTTGCTGAACACACCTTTTGCAAGACACTCACAGGTCACTAAATAACTCATTCAATTTAATTCAAATGTAACAAAACTAAATACTTTGGACCAGGGAGCAAATTATTATTTTGTGTAGATTATCCTTTGCCTGCAGATTTCAGAAGATGGAAATTTCAGGCTTATAATGGAAATTGAGTTGCAGCAATGACTGTAAAGCACCTCCAACGCCGCGGAATTATGAGTTTCAGACTAGTACAGCCCTGTGCTACTTCAGATAAAATATTCCTGCCTTACATCCCTGTAAATGAGATCACCTGCTAACGCAAACATTTTCCATGATTTCAGTCTTTTAAAGAAGAGGAAAAGCCATTCATACATATTTTGGAGAGCGAGAGCCCCTGCAGCTCATTTGAAATGCTGTGAGAGGTACAAATGTGGGAGGAATTTAATGAATGGATAAAAAAATACAGATCCTGGAGGAAACATTCTGGTGCATTCATGGTTCCGGACACAGCCCTTGGTACTGAGGAGTCCAAGTGGGCTGTTTGCTGGAGGGGGTGGTTCGGTGGACTCAGGAGTCTCCGTCATTGACCAGATTTCACTCAGCTGCCTCCACTGCTGGAACAATTTTCCATCTTTTCTTTCTTGTGCTGAGCAAGGACAAGATGATAACAGCGGCTGACACTAGCGAGTTAATTTTATAACGAAAACTGACATCCTACTCGAGTGCTAGCAATTTAAAAGAGTAATGGATTGTCAGTTTTAGCTGGAAAGTGGTTGTTACATGATTTTAGAAGTCTTTTGCATATTTATTTTGTCCTGCTTTAGATAAATTTGGGTAAGATTTATCTCGTTAGCTCCAAATGCAAGTCCCTCTTGGCCTGATTGAGGAAACAAATTAGACTTTGCAAACATTGCAAAGACTAAATCAATACATTAATATTTAGGGGACATTAAGGAGGTTTATTAAACAGAAAAAGGGCCTTGAGTATTACTTTGGAAATATTATCCATGCTTAAATAAAAAATATAGGCTGCAGTTTCTGACTGAATCTATAAATCGCATTTCCATGGATAAGTGAATTATTTGCACGCGCACTGTGTCGAGGGCAGGTTGTGCAAGGACATGAGAGGATGCTGAGGGCAGAGCAGGAGCCAGCGCCGTGTCTCACACGCACAGGGTCTGTCCCAGGAGGGGTCCCAAATGTGCCCAGCACAGGCTGGGTTAAAATCAAAATTAAAATGTCAAGTAACTGATGTAAGAAAGTTTTTGTGTCACCATTTCCCTGGTGTTAGAGCTTTGGTAGCACTCGTGTAGGTGGGAACGGGGCTTCTGAGGGACGGGCAGGGCAGAGGGTGCAGTGGGGGTAAGTGACGGTGCAGAGACCACAGGGGACATGGGGTGGCAAAGGGAACGACATCTCTTACTGACACCTCAAAGTTGGAACCACGGACCCATTTGAGGTGGCATCCATCACACTGACCAAAGTACCGCCTTGGAAAACTCACGCTGTGATTCAGATTGTGCCGGTGGATCCTGGTGCTGCTGTCACCTGGAGCATCACCAGGCTCCACGGCCATGTTCAAGGAGACAAACAGAGCTCTCAGACCCCTGATCCCATCGTCGGGAAGACCACGGTCACAAACCTCACTCATGGACTTCACAGTCACACCTAGGCCCCCACGGGAGCCACGTCCTGACCATCGGCCACTCTCCTCAGCCAGCCCATCCCACCGCCACGGGACCAGCACCACCATCACCTCACATTAAAACTCACTCATGGCTGAGCTCTCTTTGCCCAGTTCCATCACAGCTCTCTGTCCTCGGCACGTGCTTGTCCTCCCCTCCTGGGATCCACCCCGAGTATATTAATAACGCACAACAAGATTCTCCCTGAGCCCTCATTTCGCGAGGTTAAACAAAGCAATCTCTTTCAGATGTGTTCTTTATTCCCATCGCCATCCTGGCAGCCCTCCCTTGGTGGCCGAGGTCCTTTTGAACACCCTGTTCTGGCCCCTGTCCCCAGGAGTCACAAGGAAGCCACCAGACTCGCCCTTTCCCTGCATGGTGCCGCAGCATCGTCACTGCGTCCTGACACGCGGAGAGAACCGGAGACTTGGGGCTGTGACCTGTAGCTCTGCCCCGCGGCAAAATTAATTCTCAAGGACATTGGTAAACATGTCTTAATATTTTTGTAAATTGAAAGGGAAACACAGCTTGGGGGATGCAATTTAAAATCCAATGGAATAAATGTCACGTTAGAAATGTCAGAAATTGCAACCTTTTGGTAGGAAAATTATAGGCAATATAACGTGGTAAGAAGTGTTTCAGTTTTTTGCTTTACCGTGGCAAACATCTGATGTTTAAATCATCTGCAGTTCATGACTTTGCAGATCAAGCATCTAGCACTGAGGTAGGTTGAGTTGATTACTAACTCCTACCTTCTAAACTTTTAATTAATTACTTCATAATTCTCACTTCTTGTTAATAAGGTCACTGAAATAAAGTTAACTGGGTTATCTTCCTCTCTTTCATGTGATTTCTTTCACTGGTGTAAATGTTGTCTAAAGACACTTCAGGCTTTTTCCTTTCTTATCATCTCAATTAATTTTCTCGGTACAAAAGGGTTTAACAATGTAAATAAGTGGCAGCAATCTAAAATTGGCCTGGTGGTCTTGTGAAGGCATTGAGCAGGGATTTGGGAGACCAAAACTCAACTTCAAGCTGTGCCAGACACTCTCGATTGACTGAGGTCAACCCACCAAGCCCCATACAGCCTCACGTGCAAGTTGGTGATGGAGGTGATACCATTCCAAGGGAACATCCCCTTCTGCTTAAACCATGTGACACTGAAAGACAGTTCCACATCTGCCAGGCCCAGCCAAGGCTGTAGGAGATTTGTGGTGCCCACTCCTAGCAACAGGGAGATGAGGTGGTGATGCCAGAATAAATTAGTTTTGTGGAGACAGAAGTGGTGTAAACGGGCTAAAAGATGAACTGAGCGTGCGCAGAAGAAAAGTTCAACCAAAGGGCACAGTGACCAAAGTTCCATGACCACCAGGGGACCCCGGAGAGAATAAAATGGCATCAGTGCACATGTGAAAAGGACATTTACATCTCTTAATGAGTTCTTGGAAATGTGATGAACATGTCTCAGTGTGCATGTGAAAAGGACATTTAAATGTATTAATCAGTTCTTGGGAATGTGAAGAACATGTTAATAATTTCTTGTAAAAGTGATGAATATGCATGTGTTGACAGCGTAAAGCTTTTGTAGAGGGATGAGTCGGGATGCACCACAGGTAGAACAATCCCTGGTGCATCCAGCATCGCAATAAAGAACTCCTGCTCCTTAAGAGTGCATCGGTGTGACGTTCACTCCTGATTTCGGTGACGGAGAGGCTGCTCCCTCCCTTCAGCCTCAGTTATTTACTGGTCACGGCACCCGGCAGGAATCTTTTGTGCCCCAGATCTGCGGTTTAATCTGCGAGTGTGCAATATTCAACACAATAGAGCCTAAATTGTCTTCTGGGATGCTGTTGGAAAGAGCCAAAAATAGCTGGAAATGGTAGAGAAGCAATGGGGGCAGGATGAATTTATTGAATATAAGATGTAACTGCCAAGGACAGCAGAGGGGTAACGTACAGGCTTAGGCAGGGAGGTGGCCAGAAATGTCACTTTTAT
>NW_010323136.1:0-6418 GCF_000700745.2 Antrostomus carolinensis | reverse complement strand
TCTGTGTTTTACTCACGGAAATGAGGGCATCTTTAACCCAATAACATGTATTTATTCTCTGAAACACTTACATTAATAGGTTCAGAAACTATCAGCCCAAATAACAGAGAAGATATTCAAAATGACAGCTGTGGGGCCTGTGTGCACAGAAAAACCTCACACACACCCCCAACAACACCCCCAAAAAGTGAGAGAATTGGGTTTACACAGCTATTAAAGTGGAGTTTCACAGCAAATACTTTTGCAGTGTGGAGTTTGAGCCTGTTTGGGAGCTGATGGTCAGACACTAGCTTTTACTCATTGAACTTGTGACAGGCTGCACACACCCCTGCCTCCTCCAGCTCTGCTGCCTTTCAGTAGGAGAACGTCTCCTCACTCCTCAGCACACAGCCGGTAGGGCTGGGGGATTTTAAAGGGCTTTCACATTTTCTTTTTCTCTTGTTATTTCATGTGCTGCTCCAGGTCTGCAGCTGATCACTTATTTGCAATGTAAAAGGAAACTCAGCACTTTGACTGAATGATTTCACTTCGGCAAAAGACCTGCTTTTGCCTTCATTTATTTCTCCCCGATAGCAGAAGTTGTTTCTAATTTTGAAATACAAAGCCATGAACACTATTAAAAGGAAACACAAAACTGCTTCCATAAAATGTTATTCTATCCTTCCCAGGAAGGCTGCTCAGCAGCAGGGATATTTATGAGCTGATAGCACCAATTAGCTGTTTGATGTTGCCGTTGCAGTCCTGGTTGCTGTCAGACAGGTCAGGCTCCATCTCAAAGGACGCACCCATCTCGCCCTCTTGCCTCCCGAGTCTCAGCAGAGGGAAGGTGGAGCGGTGGCTTTATCAGCAGTGTGAGTACCACACGACCTGATGAAAGGTGCTCACATGCCCCAGTCCTGCTCAGGTGCCCTCAACAGCTACGACAGCAGTAAGCATGATGCAGGTCTCTCCAAGCTACAGTGTGGACCCCAGTGTTGATACAAGGTGGGATCCCACCGGTGTGGGATGAGTGATGGGTGTGACTTGCATCTGACCCATTGAGGGCTGAGAATTATTAATATCTATAGTAACAGGTATGTCAAGATATGAGCTGGAGTGGAAAGCCATGCCCACACTCATTGCCGAGATGGGATGGAGACTCTTCTCCCAAGGAGCAAGGGAGAAATGGGCAAGGGAACAAAGGAGCAAGGGACAAGAGGAAATGGGCTCCAGTTGTGGCCAGGGCAGTTGAGATTGGATGTGAGGAAGAATGTCTTTGCTGAAAGGGTTCTGAGGCATTGGAAGGGGTTGCCCAGGGCAATGGTGGAGTCCCCATCCCTGGAGGGATTGAAGAGTCGTGTAGACACAGTGCTGAGGGACATGGGTTAGTCATAGGGGACTGGTCAGTGTTGGGTTCATGGCTGGACTCCATGATCTTAAAGGGCTTTGCCAATTGAGGACATTCTGTGATTCTCTGATTTTGTGATCCCTCCAGAGCTGCTGATCCTACTCTGCCGCTCAGCAACTGCAGCACCTCTCTCTGCAAGGAGGGAGCTCAGCAGCTTTCCTGTCCTGTAAACACCAAGAGAACCATGCAGGAAAAAATACAGGGATAGTGATTTTAATTTTTCTTTTTTCAAATGACTCCCTTGTTCTGGCAATCCTTCGTGGAGCTGGTCCCTGCTTCCTACTTAACAGATAACTGAAATAATATTGGAGTCACTGCCTGTATATATACAATTGAAATGATAATTGATACTACCACAGCTTCTTCCTTCCAGTTTCCCAACCCAACAGCACACAAATACTTCTTCAACCATAAACAACCCCCCCACATTGACGGGTCCTCACGCAACAGCCGCTTCCCTCTGGGGAAGGTGATAAAAACAACGGCTTACGAAGGTGATAAACCTGGCTGCACTAATAAAATCATGATCTTTATGCAACAAACACACCCAGCTCTCACAACGCCACACTCCAACAGTCTTACAAACCACCGGGGTCTAAAGGTCCAGTGGTTCAGAATAATTAGTCTGAGAAGCATTTCATACACCTTATTTGTAAGGGGCTTTGGTGTGCCGTGTGAATTCAGAGATTGCCATTTAAATTCTTCTGGTTTATATTCATTGCTTTATTACTCATAAAAATGCAAAAGAAAATGTTAATGATGATTACACCAAAGACTAATAAGTTAAAGCCTTAGGTTATACTTTGCATTTCTGAAGATATAAATGCAATCGCTTAATAATTATGCATATTTTTAACTATTAAGTTATTATTTCTTTATATACTTGTAGTTAGCCTAATTAATTTTAAGCTCCTGTTTATATGTTTTATACATGCAATTAATTTCCAGCTTCTTTTTAAGCCCCTTGCGTGAGGGCATTAACTGTTACAAAGACAATCAAACTAAGAATCGCTCACCCTGGAACAACACAGTAAATTTTATCTCCCTGCGTGTAAAACTGACACCATCGTTCTGCAGTGCCTGGAAAACTGTCTCACGGAAATAAAGGGACGGTTCTTATTAACAATATTGGGACCTTAGTATTTCTGTGAGAAAACTGGCCTGGAAGAAACCAAAACTATGGGTTTTGATGTCAAATCAGTTTATTTTGTCTTCTGCTGTTTGGCTGAGCTGACCAAAAAACAACCACCAAAGGTGGGGCCAGGCAGGAGAGCCAAACCCGAGACCTGCACAGCACCCACCACGGCACTCGCATTCACCTCTGACATTATTACATCTTATTCAATGGTCAGCAGAGTAGGAGTGAGGATTTAAACCTGGTTTTGGCAGCTGGAGACCCTTCTGAGTTCTTTATTTGCAGGGGCCCAGAGTCAATGGGGTGTATCTACTGTCTATGGGTACATACAGCCAAGAAGAAAGGGAAAAGGAAGGAAGGAAGGAAGGAAGGAAGGAAGGAAGGAAGGAAGGAAGGAAGGAAGGAAGGAAGGAAGGAAGGAAGGAAGGAAGGAAGGAAGGAAGGAAGGAAGGAAGGAAGGAAGGAAGGAAGGAAGGAAGGAAGGAAGGAAGGAAGGGGAAAGAAAATAAAGAAAAGGAAGAAAGGAAGGAAGTAATAGAAGTAAGGAAAGAAAAGTGAAAAGAAAGAAAGAGAAAAAGAAGGAAAGAAGGAAGAAAAATAAATAAATAGAAAACAAATAAAGAAAGAGCTTTCAAATGTGCTCAGCTGACATTTCCCATCAACAGCCACAGATTTTTCTGGCACATCTCCAATAAGGACCATCAGTTGGTTTAAACACGTACCTTGTACAGTTAAGTGCACCTGCATCGTCCTGGGAGTGTGCTGAGTTTGCACAGAACAAGTGTAGGGACCATCATCCGTCACGTCCACGTCCTGGATCTGCAGGCTGTATTCTCTTCTGTTGGCTGTTGCGATTGAAACACGCGGATCTACTGACCACTTGTCACTGCCAGCAAAAATAATACTCGACCGATTCAGCCAGGCACCTTTTGAAGCTCCATCCTCCAAGTAACACCTGGGAAAGAAGGTGAGACTGTAAGTATGAAAACGTAGGAGCTTTTAAATGCCATTAATTTGCTTCCGATTTTTAGAGTGAACACCGCGATGAAAAATTAGAGTTGAACCTCAAAACATGAGTCGTTTGTTAATTCCCAGATCAGCATAAAACCAAAAGTCTGTCTTACAAACACATGATAAATGTAAATATATTGTCCTGCTATGTTCTTCCTTCCTGATTTTTGCCCAGAGAAGCTGTGGCTGCTCCTCCCTGGAAGTGTTGAAGGCCAGGTTGGATGAGGCTTTGAGCAACCTGGTCTAGTGGAAGGTGTCCCTGCTGATGGCAGGGGGGTTGGAACTGGATGGGCTTTAAGGTCCCTTCCAACCCAAACCATTCTACGATTCTATGATTTTCCTGCGGTGAGTGGTCAGTGGAGCAGGAGGTAGAAAGTCTCAGTTATTTCTGAACTGGGCTCGGTGGTTTCATGGGAACAGCCCTTCCTCCTCCAGTCCCAGCCCATACGGATCAGGAACAGGCAAGTGCACCCTGCAAAACTCCTGCCCTTTGCCTCAGGCACAAGAAATTCCTGCTTGTTTAGTTAAGGAGCCAAGAGAGTTTTTCCATCAAAAACTATAATGACATCTTAGAATCCAAACCAATATTTTGTTCTTTTCAAAGTCTCATTAGATTTGTCATTGTTAATCGTATTCCAGACATCTCATTTAAAACAAGCATACATCCAATTAGCATGGATTTCCCCGCTGTGAAATAGAAACCATAGTTCTATGAAAAAAACTTTTAAACCATCTTTGGTGCAGTAGTGACTCAAACAAATGGGATTTGTTTATTGTGCCATCCTTAAGCTTTTTTACAGTTAATATTAAATAACTAAAAATAGTGTTCTTTGGGGTATAATAATCACCTTAATTGGAGCTCGGTGAATAACATCACCTCTACAATCAGACACGGATGTATTCCAGACAGATGCTATTCCTCCTAAATTTTAGTTCAAAAATATCCCTCCATAAAGTCAAGACTTTTTTTTTACAAAATGAGTAAAAACTACAGCTGGAGAATGAAAACACGTGTAATCTGAAGAGTCTGACAGCATTTCTACACAGTATCGTGGGGGGTTGAATATGGTACCGGTGATTGCAAGGGAATTGTGATAGTTAATATAATTATTATATCCTTTATATATAATTAATAGTATATAATTGTGATCATGATTGTGAGGGTAACTAGTGACAGGACAAGAGGAAATGGCCTCAAGTTGTACCCAGGGCAGTTGAGATGGGATGTGGAAGAATTTCTTTGCTGAAAGGGTTCTGAGGCATTGGAAGGGGTTGCCCAGGGCAGTGGTGGAGTCCCCATCCCTGGAGGGATTTAACAGACAGACAGATGAGGTGCTCAGAGATCTAGTTTAGCAGTGGACAGGTAGAGTTGGACCTGATGATCTCAAAGCTCTTTTCCAACCAAATGATTCTCTAATTCTCTAATTCTCTGACTGTGACCGGAATGAGCCAGCATCGGTTCTGCAAACGGTCTGAAACCAACCAGCTGAGAAAGGGAAGGAACAAGGTATATTGCAAAATCTAATTTGTAGTCCGTTTCACCATCTGTAGAAGCAAAAAGGAGTTGGAGTATTAAAGGTCAATGTTAATTGAAAATCTTTTCTGCAGATATGCAACCCCCAAAAAAAAGCCACCCAGGCAGAGCAGAAGCACAACCTTCTCCTGAGGTAATTAGGCGCCGCAATATGCTGCTGTTGTCAATATTTTGTGTAGCACATTAGGAAGCATTTGTCATTTCACTCGAAAATAGCTTTCCATCTGAAGCTGCTCACTTGCACACTGGGATGAGGAGAAACGCGCCGCGAATGCACTGCAAAATGTCACTGACGCATCCCAAGAACAGCTCGGCATCAAGAGCAACCACTGAAACCTGGTGGGAAAAGTGGTGAAAAGCTGGTGAGTGAAGCTGGTGGGTAATGCTGGTGACACTTCTGAGCACAAAGAAGGAAAGAAGGAGGAAAGCAGAGGTGCACTGAGGTCCTTGCAGAGGAGAGCAGGCACCAACATGAGTGCTGGGGCCAGGGGAACAAGGCGATGCAGGGGGATGCAAAGCTGGACCAGGACCAAGGAACCTCCCTGGGGAGCCTGTTCCAGTGTTCCACCACCCTCTGCATCAAGAACCTTTTCCTCATGGCCAACCTCACCCTCCCCTGCCACATCTTCCTGCCATTCCCTCTGCTCCTGGCATTCGTTGGTGGCCAGAGAGAAGAGATCAGCGCCTGCCCCTCCTCTTCCCCTTGGGAGGAAGTTCTAGACCCCCATGAAATCTCCTCTCAGTCTCCTCTTCTCCAGGTTGAACAAACCAAGTCACTTCAGCCTCTCCTCATATGGCTTCTTATGAGAAGAAAACCAGCAAACACAAGCAGAGCACAGGACTGTGTGGAGTGTGAAAACACAAGAACACAAACGTTGGAGATACTCCGAGCACCACCTTGCCATAGACAAGGAAAGGCTTGTCTTCAAAACAGGAGGACTGGAGACAGGGAGTGAGACCTGAGCAAAAGAAAACAGTGATGGCTTGAGTGGAGAGCATGGGAAAACAGGACTGGGAGGAGGGTGTCCAGGAGGAACGGCCAGCAAGGAGAGCCCCTCTCAGTGCTGAGAAATGAGGCGATCAGAGGACAGAGAACTTGCCAAAGGGACTTTATGAGCTGATGAAAAAGACTGAGCCTGTCTGCAGTGAGGTTAAGGACAGTGAACCATGGCTCAAAAACTAAATGAGCACTCTACTCCGCTTTTCCATAAAGAAGGTGGCATCCAGCATATGGGAAAAGGCAGAGCAGCGAATGGAGCCCAGGGCAGAGAAGAACCATGATGGACTCGATGTCTGAGACCATGAAACTGCAAATCCTGCAGCATGCCTGGGTTTTTTTAAACAATCTGAT
>NW_010323135.1:0-21597 GCF_000700745.2 Antrostomus carolinensis | reverse complement strand
ATCCCTAACATTCTGTGATTCTGTGATACAATTACCTCTAGAGTCACTGCAATAAAAAGAGTTCATACTGAACCTGGAAATCTTATATACAGTCAAGGTCTACCATATCTACTCAATTGATAGCATGTTGCTATATGTGTATGCATATATACGTGTGCATAAATGCAATACCTTATGTCTAGTAATGCTGCAGAAGCAGAGAAAAGAAGGGCATAGCAGGGATGTCCACAAAGTAATGCCAAGCTTAGCATCCAACTGCCTTCTACACTTTTACTCAAACTGTGGTTTACTCTCTTCTAGATGGTGGTTCACTCCAAGTCTCCCCTACTCTTCAGTTCCATCACTTCACCACTTGTTTCATCCACCTAATTCTCCTCTTTTCTCAGTTATCTCCACTAAGAGTCCCTTTTCCTGTATCCTCTGTAATCTAATTTTCTCTTTAAAAAATACAAATATTAGGGAAAAACCTAAGATGTCTTCAGCCTGTCATTCAACTTGTATGTAACACTTTTTTAATCAATGGTCTTTTTTCCAAGGGCATAGACAGCTGGCACAGAAGCTTCTCTTACTTAATTTTTGCTGTCACTACAAATCTTTGCTTTCTTCATAAAAAATTAAACAGTTAGATTGAGCAGAGTAGGATACTTGTACTTAATAAGTACATGTTTTATCACCTTATAAAAATAAACTGCACGCTAAGTTCAGCTAGAAAAAGATTCACCTATGAAGAGGAAAACTTCTAAGTGTTTACTGACACTAGTCTTCAGAAGAGCACTGATCAAAACAAGCAGGAGAAATTAAAACAGTGTGGATTTATTTTGTTTTGTACTTTTGTAAGTTTGTGCATCTTTTTCACATCCAAATGAATAATACAAACTTCAAGCAGTTTGAGTTTACTTTAAATAAGCATTTCAGACTCTGGATATTTATATAATTTCCAAACCTTTGGAGTCTGTAATACAGAACAGAATTTTTTCCTGAAATCGAGATTTTACTTGAAACTTAGCAATTTTACTTTCTATTGTAGGTAGGAGAGGAAAAATAAAAATCAAATTATCCTTTGATGTCCAGTTGAAGTCCATTCTATACCCACTCATACCTCATGGCTACTCTGAGATCTTGTGAGGTAGTACTACCATTCTATGCAAACTGGCTGTCACTATCCTTTTCAAGAGAGCTTTAGTCTATGGACCTACTCCATGAACACAAATACAAGTCTGGGGAAAGATACGTATAAGACACACATACACATATGTAAACACATATACACACATATGCTTTTTACAATATGTACACCCAGAAGAATCAGAGTTTTGATAGCTGTACCTTGCATAGTTCCAAATTTAATTTCAATTTATAAAATATACCTGCTTGTTCCTAGGCCTAATACTAAAAAAAAGCCAACCCCAAAAAATAAAAAGAAAAAAAAACCTTATATAAAAAACCCTCAGCTTAACTGAAAGATAGTAAGTTCAAATTTGGCTACAAAAAATGCAAAGCATGAAGACAACATAGATTCTGAGCAGGGTAACGTATTTGAAACAAAATAATGTATGAAGGAATTTGTTCTATGAAATGCATTCCCAGTGCATTGAAGTAAAACGGCGGTTATGATCTGGTACATGTTTCCACACTTCCTGACCAATTAAATTCTAACTCAGCTCATTTTAGTGCATTAAACCCATCTGGATTAGACTTCAGAAAGTGAGGTGGAAGGGCCAAATATCTCTAACAAAGCTCAAACTTCTCAGTAACCCTCCCAGGAATGCAGGAGACACTTTTCTTATGCTTAAATGGACTAAGGTTTTCTATCAATAGGGAGATTGCTCCTGACAAGCCTACCAAATTATAAGACTGATTTGCCATATACACCAGCAGCAAATGTAATTTCTCCAGTGAGATCTGTCTTAATGGATTATCAGGAGACTATTTTTACTCTCATTGTTATATATCATACCTGGATATTTGCCACCCTTATTCCTCCTTATGAAGCAAACAATCAGTAAAATCAAGATGAGAAGAGCAACAGCACACATAAGACCAATGAACCATCCTTGAGTAGCGATGTCTACCTGCCGACTTGCCATTGCTAAAGAATAAAAGAAGAAAAATTAAATGTTTTGCTGCATTTAAATGCTGTGCTAATTCAAATAAATAATAGCCAGTATACATTGTTCATTAATTAAGGAATAAGATTCACTGTGAAAATTAGTATTAAGAAAAACAGTGGTACTGTATTTTGTTAGTATCTTCATTAAGTTTTTCTAAGTACATGTGCTTACTTTTGAGTATATAAGAATTCTGCCAACATTTATGCTTAGCAACTACTTTGTAAAACCTGTGTGCATACTATGTTGCTTTCCACAAACCTCAAAACCATTCTCAACCATTTCACCTTAATTAAACTACTGAAATAAAATTGCAAATTATAATTCATGCAAACATGTCGATTGTATTCTCAAAATGACTAAAAAGCCAATACTCATTAGCTAATGCACTCTTATTAGTCTGAAACGGCGAAACAGATGGGTCATTCAAGACCCTAACATTCAATTTCAACTCAAAATCAAAAATGAAGCATCCTTTAAAGCCTTATTAAGCATCATGTTTTCTTCCTCTCCTCAAACCTGTACCTCATGCTTCAATTTATCATGATTGCCATGAATTAGCATTAGTGAGTTCTTAACACAGTGCAATTGGAAAGCCTTTCCTTGGCACTGTTTCTCTCCAAATGCTGACTCTAGCTGGAAGATAATGTAAATTATAAGCAAACCACACAGGAAACATTACAGTCACTAATAAGGAAAAGAACTATCTGTGTGGTTGGGGGGCTGAATTTTCCTGGTGAAGCTTATTTTCTACTCCCCTATTTGGAAACACACTACAGGCAACTGGCCTTAGGATTTGCTGTTGGGAAAAAGTGGGAAGGATGAGAGGAGTTCGGAATGTGTGCTGGAGACATTAGACGACATGAAGTGGAGGAAGATGAACATCTGTCCAAACCTATCTTGTTCATTCTTCACTTTCTCCTCCAGCCCCAATACCCAAGAGTTTGAAACGCTATGAAGAGTTGCCCAAAAGACCTCTCTATTTGGGAAATTGAGAAAAAGATCACTTGCCCACATGAATAAGGAATGCAAAACACTTCCTATACATAACTCGTGGCATTTTGGTTCAGCATTTGTTGTTTTTTCTGGCTTCATGAGACAAGATATTGGATTATTCACAGCCAGTAAATTACCTAGGATTTTAGTAAGGATCAACAGTACTTAAGATGTCAGCTTAATAGACACTTCACACTAAGACTATATTATGCTTGAGACATTCAGCCAGACTCTTTGTTTGGATGCTGTGAGTATATCAGCTCTCATGGTACAACCTGTTTCACTCATATTTGCTAGGGAAGGTCTGTAGACTTGCTTACACTGAAGTGAAGGACACAACACATTCACAGCTTTAGACAGAAATGTGAAAGTCCCAGAGCCCTGTAAAGATTTCCACCTCTCCTTGAAAAGGATACATCTACACGGGAAGGCTCATAAAAACACCCCAGAGAGAATCTGTTTTTGATGGAGCATTGACTTTTCTAGCCACAATTCCAGGTGACAAAGCATAAACTCTTCCCCTTACAAAACATGTTCAATGACAAATTTCCTGTGCTGGTGCTGTCCTTTGAACAATACCTGGGTCTTGCTGGGCAGACAGCTAGCTGACAGGAGACTGCACTGGGCTGGCAAGCACACTAACAATAAAATGTAACAATATTCAGTTATAGGCCAGAATTCAAGCCCACTTCTCAATGTTATTTATCAGTTAAGACAAAGGCTGAGACAGTTAGCTTGAAAGGATCAGCTCTCAATGGTCAAAAGTACCTCTGATGTCTGGCGATAGTATCTACTCTGCACTCCATACAGAAGACCATAAAAGTCCACTTCAGAAGTACTAGGACAAAATTCACTCTATTCTGTTGACTCTTTTTGGTCTTACTGGGCAAAGCTATGACTTGATTTTCATTATAACAGATCAATGAATGAATATGCCTGGTTATTGTGGAGTTACTATTAGGAGATTTCCCAGCTATTGCTGAAGATTATGCTTTCTGATATTTTGGAGACTGATTGCTTCTTATATGCACACAAATATAAACTACTTTTGCATAAAAATGTCTACACATTATATAGATATATATAACATATATATGTATTTATACTTTATATAAATATATACATATATAAATATATATATGTGGGATTCTTAAAAAAACAAAATCACAAAGGCACAAAGGCAATCTTCCCCTGAATTATAAATTGAATTAAAATATATTTTTTTCCACATTAAGGTTAAAATTATTTTGAGGTTTCAACATATGCATTTATAATAAGGCATTAAAGGTTGTATAATACATAATGTGACAAAATGCAAAAGCCCATTTAACATTCAAATGTAGAAAGAAACGGCATCAAGCAAAACAACTCATGCATAAAAATAGGACAGAATAAAGGTGAAAACTGACTTATGCAGCTTCCTGTATTCTTTAACTTACTGCATATCCAGTAGGAAAGGATTTATCAGTGCAACTTTAAAAATCGCACAACATTTCCTGCTTATATTAAGCAAATTATCTGCTTCAGGTAGAAAGACATTTACCCTTGGTGAACTTCTAATGCAGGAGTCAATGCAATACACTGTACTGATAAGCTCAAAAAGATAAATCTGCACACTATGAAGATGCTCTATAGGAATGCTTGTCAAAGAAAAAAATGTGGCAAAAGCCTCATATACAAAATATTGACATTTCACCCCTAATTAAGCACATATTCTATATTCCAGTATTTTCCTCTCTGTCCATTTCATTATTTACAGTGTTTAACAGCTTTGATGTAGGCTGAAGACAGTGTGACACAACATTTTTCTGTAAGAAATATGCTATGTATATAATTTAATGCTGGACACTGAGCATTTCCATTACCAAGAAGCAGAAAAGAGTGTCTTTAAATTCTCTTCTTCCTTCACTATTCAAGGACATGAGTGAAGGTGACTGGGTACGTACAGGATTCCTTATCTATTGACTCAGTATTTTTAGACCAGAGAGATGCTTTTTGGGAAGGTTTCCATTCAGCTTGTTTTGAATTATACTATAGTCTTGATCCTTGCTTTACTGCTTCTTTAGGCTTTGGATGCATATTTGCATAAAATTTTACATATCTCCTTTTATACCACTAGCTGTCTCTGGCATAAGTAACCTCTTTATTTAGCCCATACATATTTGTTTGGCACTGTTATTCAGCACCGTGTTTTCAAAGCTTCCCTGCAACACGATAAACTGTGAACAGAATGGAACAAAACAAAGCAAAAAAATTATGATTTTAGAAAGTGCTCACATTGAAACTGGCATGTTCATTATTTGCTTTGTTGTCTGATAATTATTACATCTTGTTCAAGCATATTTTCATATTTAAATGACTTTCTTAAATCATAACATTCTGAAGTTGGCGATGCTACTGCTAAATAACTATGCACTGACCAAAATGCTTGGAATGAGCAGAAGTGGCTAGCAAATACACAACAAATAATAACAGCTGACCAAGAATGTGCTATGATGGCAACGAGATATTCAGCATAACATAAAAAAAAACTTCCAATAAAGCCTTTTCTCTGAGTTAAAAGAACAGGCATTATTGGTTTGTTTATGAAGAAATATGAGTGAAATATGTACGCAAGGAACTTAACCAGCCCTACCGATTCACAGGATATAGTTGTGACATCAAAATCTATATAAAACCAGTATATGACAGGAAAAAAAAACCAAAACATTTACAGGTAGAAATCTCTTAACATTGGTATAAATAGATTACAAGAGACATCAAATTGAATCTGCACTTCTGACTCCGCAAACATATTAGTTCATATTTTTTGTATTAAAACTTATCAATGTTAGCTTTAAAAATCTATACTTAGCTCTATTAAAGTACATGTTTTTTAAATATAACCATCTAATTATATCAATTAGAAATAAATGAAATAGGTAATCTTCAGTGCATAGCACACAGATGGAGTGTGAGCAATGAGTATCTTATCCCTAATATAAACAACAGACAGCTAGAGTAAATTGAAAAGATGAAAAAAATCATAATCTGCATAATAAGTGTGCTGGCATTATTTAGGAGTCTATAAAATAATTAAACATTGCTCTAAAAAAAGAACATGCAAAGATGCTAGCTACATCTCTTAGCTAGAAGCGGTTCAATGTTGCAGCACCTGGTCTACCACAATTCTGACTACGATACAGAACTGGTATGGTGTGCCTCACCTGGACCTGTCTCAAACACATCCTCTGAACTCCTAAAACCAGACAGGCCCTCAGCACCAACCCGGACTTTATATGCTGTTCCTGGTGTTAAACCCTTTAACACAAAGAAGCTTCGAGAACCATTTACAATTTCTTTTTTCCAATCTTCTTTGCCTACAAAAATTTTAGGAAAATAACAAATTGGAATTTTAATTTTCTCTGTATTACTGAAAGTTTCTAGACAGAATACTATCAACAGTTACTTGACTAAATTATGGATTGGCTAAAAAAAAAAAAAAAAAAAAAGCTGTTCTTTAAAAAGAAAATGAAATAATATAAAATTATTACTTCAAATAATATATTGCATGCAATATATTGAAGAAGACATTGTACATTAATTAGAAAACTATTTTAAACATTTGTTCCATTGTACTAGAGAAATAATTTTCATTTATTTTTTTAAGAGGCTTATGGGACTTGCAATTATAAAATACAGTAAAGTATGTTTTAATCATTTAATTAAACTACACTTCTATACTATCAGTCAATATTTACTTTAGTTGAGAAGTTCTACTTCAAAATCTGAAATATTTCCTGATCATTCTCTCATACCTTTTCTAGCACAATCTCAGCTGCTTCTTTGACCAATATCCAGAAAAATGTATTTATATTCTAATTTTCAGATTGGTCATCTTTAGTCATAACTTTAGAAGGATAAGGTTTTTGAACAGAAGTACCTTGGTTTTATTAGCCAACTGTGTTTTAATTATTACTGGTGTTATCAAAGATTAACACCTGGTTTTATGCCAATAAAAGTACCTAAGTTGGTTAATATCTTATTTTAAGGTTTAATTTAACAAAGAACACTGCTTTGATTTGCTCTCTTATTTAATGATCTTTTTTCCCCTGAATTTGGCATAATTCAGGAAAATTGTTATATCCTATTTTAATGCAAGTAATCATATTTTTACACATGTAATCACTGCATGATAAACAACTGCATGCAAACTACATTTTTAGAAGTTCACATTCAAAAGAATTTTTACAATAACACAAAGGAACAAAAGCTGATATTCTATCTAAGCACCAAATACTTGCTACACATTGATGTTCATTAAAATGAAAATTATTTGATCTTCCTGATCAAATTAAAAAATAATTCTTCAAGATATTTAAGAGCTATCATTAACATTGGGTGAATTTAGGACCACATTTACTATAAAAAGTATTTCAAAATACATCTGAATACTTTAGCAAAATTTAATGAAATGACTTCTTACTGCCTGCTACACCATATTCAACATAAAAGTTCTCATGATCTGGTCCCTCATACTCCCAACTGATATTGGCATAGGTCTCAGCGGCAGCTGTTGTGACATTTCTGATCCTTGGAAAAAGTGGTTGCACTGAATATACAATAGAAAAACAGAGCAGAATACAAAATTTTGATTTCATACATTAAAAAATATATATTTTAAGAAGTTATTATATTAATTTAGACCATATATAGGGAAAGTATAGTACATTTGCAATTGTTTTCATTACTGGACATTAGTGACTAAAGTAACATATTTGGTATTGAATCCTAGGCAGTTACTACACTATGAAATTACAAAATAAAATCTATGTGCTTTACTGAACATGTCCACTATCACAAAAACTGTCAAATACTTAAAAATATCTAATTGCTAAAAAACCTAGAAAACATTATTTCTATTAATCTAGAGGTAAAATGCAGACAGATGGAAAGTAAGAACACTGTCAGGGTAATAGGAAATGGTAGGAGAAAAGGGACATACAAAGGTGGTACACACCTCCCTTTACACCACGTGTCACTGAATGGACTGTAAATGCCTCAACTGCAAGCCCTTATAGGATTTTGTCTCTACTGCATTGATAATGATAATAAAGAAAGACAATACCCTTATAGAATGTTGGACGGACAGTGTGCATGACTGGGAAAGTTGCAAAAAAGTTTTCTGAATATCCTTCATCATCAGAGATAGTAGGAAAGAAAAAAAATAGAGTAAAAACACTTTGCATTGAAAAGCAACATTAAATAATACAAACCTTACCTGCTAAATGAATAACACATGCACACTCTAAGTTCATGCAGGATTCAATTAGTTTTACTTGTTAAAATATGAAATAGCTAAGTGATACACGTGTATTTGAAGTATGTACTGACACCTTTACTTTCACAGAACATTTCTGAAGTCAGCTTCATTAACATTATGGATTCATAGCACCTTTAGACATTGGAATATTAGACATCAGATACTGGAAAACCAATATCAACATACTCTGTTGCGAAGGATACAAATCACTAGAATGCACAAAGCTGTTCATTTTAAGGTACTATGTCTTACTGACATTCTTGTTAGACAACAGCACTTTTCACAGACACATGCAATGCACACATCTATGAAAAGACATGTTTCTCTCTGTAATTAGCCATTTCTTTGCTCATATCTTAATTCTTTGTTCTCCAACTATACTTGTAACAAATGCACATATATTTCTGTATTTTTGTTTGCCTAATATTACTGAAAAATAGATTTTGATTGTTATAACAACATAATAGAGCAGACACAAAGAGGATGTTTCTCAAAGGCACGAAATAAGTTTTCAATGAAAATGCCTCACTCAGTTTGCCACTGACATTTCTATCTTGCTAAAAATACTTTTTCTGTTGGTAAGAATGTTAAAAATAGTCCCCAAAGGAGCATGAAACACCAGAGGTAAGAACCCAGTCTCAGTAGACAAATGGCAGAATTCCAATGGTTTCATCTACACCAGAAAATAAAATGGGCAAAAGCCTGTGCTCAAGGCAAGTGGTGCTGCATAGATTTTACCTATGTACTTAAATTATTTTCTTCTCAAAACAAGATGGCCTTGTCCATATGGCTGACTGGAAGAAGCTCCAAATTAGATTCAAAGAGAAAATGGCTTGTTTTGGCATAGTAAAATAAATAAACCCGTATACTAGCCCCTAACATAGAGTAAATAGTATGAGTGCCATGTCTAGAAAACTATAGTTTGGGTCTTTTTAAAAAATAAATAAATCATAGAATTACAGAATCGTTTGGTGATGCAAATTCCATTGATTCTTCTGAAAATGTCTTCACATGATTACAAATTTTCACAATATCAGACTTTTTATCTCTATGCTTGCATCAAATTTTTCTTCTTAACTCCATTCCAGCAGTACTCATTCTACTCTTCACTCCATATTCAATTAATTACTCCCACATTTGATGTCTTTGTAGGTAAGACATGCTTGTAAATTTTATACATCATTTCTTTTACTAACCAAAAATAATACAAAATATTTTATTTAAACAATAAAGAATGTATTTATTTCTTGGCTAAAACCACCTGCTCAAAATCAAATAAAAAGCACTAGATTTAAAAAAAAAAAAAAAGGCGCCATGTAGGTTACTAAGTCAACAACAAAACCACTAAGAAATACCAGAGCCAGAGCTGTCTATGGGAAATCTAGCATGTAACCACACACACTATGGTAATGCAAGGGTATTAGATACTGGTTCTCTGTGCCACTTGAAGGTAACAAGAGGAAAGAATAGCAGGCTCTAAATTTAGAAAGGTGCAGAATCTGAGATTGCAGACAGGATATATAAATTTCCTTCCTCATTTGCACAGAGGAACAGGTGTTAGTTACAAACAGCACAGAAGCATTTGTTCTGTGCCAAGAAAACAACTGTTCTGCATTCTAAATACATCTTTGTTTTATTTCACTAAATCTATTTTCTCAAACCCATATTTTCCTGTATTTTGTTCTTCCAGAAAATATGTCTAATTAGCAGCACAGCTGTATGATTGATATTTGTCACCAATGTTTAAGACAGAAGAAACTATTAGCAATAGTTCATTTCAAACTCTTGAAAAGAGATGCCACAGAATTACACCTAACTTCTCCCTCCTCATGTCCGAGCACTTGGGGATGAAGGAAACTGTCTCATCTTGTGTGAAAGACTTCAGATAATGGACAGCTTCTGAAACACTAAGCAAATTCGATAATCACCTTCCCTGTAAAAGCCCCATATTATCTTGTGTTTTAGGTTTGGTTTTTTTCCATCTCCAATTTCCAGTTTCTGATTTGATTAAACAGCTGCCTGCTAGACTGAAGACCTGGTATCTGGTAAATGTCTTTCTGTTCATATGATTGTATTTAACAATTAAGTTGGCTCTGAAAACTACCTTCATTCTCTTGGTGTCTTAAGTTTCTAAATCCTCTCAAGTGATGTATTTATGCTTACGTTTATCAGTTTCTTACCAATCTTATCTGTTTCTTACCAATAGCTGTATAGATTTATCCATGTGTAGTATTTGGTCAGGCTTACGTTCTGTTTTTTTTGTTTGTTTTGTTTTGTTTGGGTTTTTTTGTTTGTTTTTTGGTTTTTTTGGGTTTTTTTTTTTCTGATTGAATACAGTGCACCAAGAAATTTGTTCAGTAGTACATTTATTTTCAAAATAATTATTTTCATAATTCTTCCTCTTTTTCACTACTACTTGATCAAATTTTCCAGCAGGTCTGGAAAGTTTTAGTAAAGTCTGTTAAACATGCCATGTTTGCAACATGAATACATGCATAAGAAGATAAAAGATGGCTGATGGATTCTGGGGTGATGAAAGCCTAGAGCTGAAGTCATGACAACATTCAAAGCTTTTCTCCAATCTATGCAGACTCTTGTATTCTCTATCAGCACACCTCTAATTATAATTAACCTCTTAGTTTTTCAGTAGGCTTCCCAGCACTGTTCACAAATGCAAAATGTGCAATTGTCAGTTGGCAGAAACTCTCAGCGTGTGCAAGTGCCAGTTGGTATAAAGCAGGGGCAGAAAGCTTTGTCTCGGGGAGAAGGGCTTTTTCAGTCATGGAGCACTGTGCTCTCTTGATCTGTAACCATGCACAATGCTGTGCCACAGCGCTGACAAAAGCATTGCTCTAAAACTGATGGGAATGGCTTGTTAATAAGTTAACAGTTATACAGTTTTATACAGACCGACTGTTATTCAGCCACCTCCAGTAAATTAAGCTCTTTTATTCACACTAAAATACAATGCAAAATTTAGCCATTGCTTCTGAGTATGGTTTCAATCCTGTAGCAAGATACAGTATAAAAGCATTTGCCAATTGTTGAGAAAAGGGCCTACGCTCACAATAAAATTTCCCTTTCTTTTCAAATTAATTCCAGTGCTTTTTTAGTGGAGTTTTTTGCAGAGTTTTATTTAATCTTTCAGCTTTTCAGGAACACAGTTCCTCCAAGTAACACAGTTAAACTTGGGCTGCGGATTCAATACGATTTAATAAGATATGACATAAGGTATGTACTGATTTTAACACCAGAATAGGTACTCTCTCTCAAGATTTAGTTCAGCAGAACAATAAATTAAATAACCCCCAGAGTGACTAATCTTTAGTAATTTTCATGGGATTCACTTGATCTCCAGGAAAAAATGACAGGTAAGTGAGAAGCATGCATTTGAAGATCGGTCAAATGGAAAAAAAACTCGCAAAACAATATATCATAGACAGTTAGTTAAAATGGATATATATAGATGAAAATAAATTCAAAGGAAAAAACCCACATGCAAGAAAAGATGAAAGAAAAAAGTAATAGATTCTGCCAGAGCCTGTTTGACAAAGAGAAGGATTTTGCTTTTGTTTGCTTTTTAATCTATATTTTTTACAGTATGAAATTCAAGCCTCAATATAACAGTGAGAGTGAATTCCATTTATGTCAGTGAGATGGGCATTAGTCACTTTTAAGATTATTTAGGCCATTGCAAGAGCATTCCTGTAGTGCAAAAAATACAGAAGACGAAGAAATGCAAGAAATCCTTTCACTGATAAGCACTTAGCATGGCATGGATTTTGTGTGACATCTACAAAGCAAAAGGTATTTGCAGGAATTTTTGCATTGCGATAATCATCATTTTCTCTAGTCTAGCATGCAAAGCATCATCATGTTCCCAGTAGACTTAAAAGAGGACAAAAAATGGATCTGCGTAGCAGGCTGTACTGAAAGAATCACATAGAGATATAACATGGAAAGAGTGGTTGAAGGAGCAGTACAAAAATACTATAATCAACTTGAAAAGAAAAAGAAGTTTGAACTTGTTAGAAAAAAATGTAGAGACATTATGTGAAATGATTCAAAAAGGAAGGGAAAACAGATGCTGGGCAGGGAAAAAAAAAAAAAAGAACAGCATTTTGTATGGAACGAAGAAAATTGAGATGATCCTATCTCCTAGGAAGAGATCAGAGATACGAACTCAGCTGAAAATTATTTCTAGCCTACAGTGAAGAGTTACGTATTGGAGATTCAGTCAGAAAAACCAAATAGTTTCAAACCCAAAGGTTAGATACTTGTTCTTCTCCCTTGCAACAAAAGTATTTCTGTCAAGAATACTGGAGATGTGAAGTTCACATAAAGAAGGTACTCAGACCAGACTGAGTACCACATTGACAGGAAGCGTTAGCTTCAATTAAATTTAGGACTGCCAGTTATCAGTGTGTGTGTGCATGAAGACTACAAGACTGCTTTCAAATAAAAATGTTGACTAAATAAGAAAGAAACTGAAAAGTGAAACAAGAAGGCTTGTGAAATGTAGAGACTGACATGGTATGGCATGACTCCCTACACTTCATCTTGCAACAAACAATGAGTCCCTGTGACGGTTTATTTTAATCAGCAACTTTCATTTCTACCACTGGTCCAATCTGTATTCTCTTCCTTCCTCTATAGTGTAGTTATTAAAAATTTCTAATGGAAAAGGCTAGGAAAGACTTGACTGCAGCGATTCACTTTTGTCTGATTCACTTTCCAGATGCTATTATAATTATTTTATATGTAATCAGGTTTGGATTCCGCATTTTTTCTCACACTTCTCTTACCTCATGCCTGTCATTAGATGTCAATACATAAATGGCAATATCAACGCATACTACTTATCTAATAGTGGGTATAATACATTATGTTTTACATATGCAGTTTTCAGTCACGTTTAGAATACAGGTTGCTAAGAAAACCAATTATTTTTTCTTTCTAGTACCATAATTTGATCAAATTTAAGTCATTCATAATATCACAGTATTAGAAAAGAAAAAAGATAGTACAAGTCAAATAGGCGCATCAACTCTAACAGGATAGCTTGTCCATCTAGTAAAATAACGTGTCTCATGATTTACTCATGTGGGCTTGTGAGAGAATGACACGGATCTCTGCTGTTAAGTTCCCCTTAGAGAATGAAAAAAACACAATTCTTGTAATTTGCCAAGATGCATTGCATTTCTGCTATATCATGCAATGGTATTGTTTGTCTGAATAACTTTTTCATGAAGATGTTTCCCATATTACAGGGGGACAATAATTGCCTCCTGATATTGCCCCCATTTGAATAGAGCTTCTAAGTTCTATTCAAACTACAGAAAAAAATTATTCCTTTATTGAAATCACTTAGCCTTGACCCAGTATTTCATGTTTTCATCTGAAATTGTTATTTTACCTTATGGGAAAAATGCACAAAACTTGCTTCTCTACTTACTGGTCTAGAATATACTGAATGTCTTTACTTAACATCAGTACAGTCATTATAATCAGACAAACTCAGTTGGGACAAATATTAAAAGTGTCGAGTGCAGTGGTAAGCAGACTGTGTTTACTTTCATTGTTTTTAAAGTAATACAAGAGAATGAAGGGCCCATACCTGTCTAAAAAGATGTCAAAAGACACATGGTGTCAAGAGACAGGGAATGTATTTCAGAATTACACAAAAAATTTTGAGACATTCCAAGATCCTTAGATTTACTGTAGAAATATTTCCCTCTGCACTTTAATATACAGATTTACTCTGAGCAGTGAAATATGTCCAGGTTGCACAGCTTGCCTGGGTTTAGATGATTTGAATTCCTCCAGCACCTTGTTAGAAATGATAATTACATTTTTCTGGTAAGTTCTGCTCTTCAAAATGAAAAAGTGAGATGTTTTTGATAGATCACAAAAAGTTGAGAATATCTAAATTTCAGCTTATCCTTGGTTTGGTTTTGGGTCCATATTAGTAAGAACTGTTTAAATATATATAGGTCCTCTTGCACGTAATGGAGGAGTAAAATTTCACTGCCTGGGTATGGCTTCTTCTTGAGTGGAGTGAGTATTTCTGTCTTCCAAATCCACCTACTCATGAAACCAAATAATTTGGCAGTTGATCTTGATAATACAATCCTCCTTTTCCTTCCTGATAGTCCCTGATCAGTAGCAAAACAGTTAATCATGTTAATGTAAGCAACCACTGAGAACATTAATCTCAGACCTGCAGCAACTCAGATGTCCTAACAGATGTCATGGCTTTAGTTCCATCCTGTTTGCAGTTCCAGAGTTTTCTTTGCAATTGTAAGAGCTAGATTCCCATACAGGAATATGGGAAAACTCTGAAACTGTAAATGGCATGGAAGCAAAGTCATCTGCTCCATTTTCAGAGAATCTGAGATGACAGCTCTGAAATGTGAGCTGTTCCAGCTGATCTTACAAATAAGATGCATTCTGCTAGCCAGACTGTGATACAGCTATAATTAGACTTCAGTTTCACACAGAGAATCCATTTTTCTTTGCAGGAGCTTTTGTAGTCAGCTATAAATAATGAGAACTTAATTTCCATTTCTGCTGTTAATGTCCAGGACTACAAGCCAGTTTGACTGTTCCAGTCTTTGCTGATTTCTCAGTTACAACTAGACTAAAAAACAGTAAGAAAGACTTGTCATTAAAATAAATCCACAGCTCTGTACACTTACCAGAAATGCATCTGATATTAGAATGCACTTATATATACATATATAAATATATATAATATATGCACAAATGCATGCATACACACATATATATGTGTGTGTGTATGTATGTGTGTGTATATATATAGTCTGATTTATACTAGACTGAATGAAGTTATTTTTTATGGCTATTATTATTCAAAACACCTGATGATCAACAATTTATGTTGTCTCTTCCAAGTTAGTAAAAAATATTGGGTATTTCATGTACAGATTCTGATTTGGGATGTTTAGGTTTATGGTCTGAGAATCTGAAGCATAGATGTTCATTAGTGTTAACAACACTTCTGTGATAAAATGACACATAAGTATAGAGACTTTTCTGACTTATAGCTAACTAATAGTCCTCAGGACAATCTTTGCTTCTGACAGTAAAGGTATCAAAATACATAAAAACTGTGTGTACAAATGTGAAGAACACTTTGTTTAACAGAAGAACTGCATCTTAAAGAACTAAATACTACTGAACTCAAGAATAAATATGATAATAGGTTCCACTCACTGAAAGACCCTCAAGTACTCACTCACATGATCTGTGAACCTAAGACAGCAGAAAGCCATTTGTCTGAATATTCAATCTGATACTCGAACTGAGAAGTATAAAGAGCGTATTGTCAGTCATCTGTCTCCTATGCAATTAACTTGCAAATGAAATAAATGTGATCAAATGGGTAGCATTAATCAGCAGTGAGAACAAGAATGCACCTACTTTTTTAAAACAAAAAATGCACATGGCACAGGTAGTAAAAAAATCTCCTTTGCAAAAGAGTTATTTTTTCTACTCCAGCTAATCAGTGCTAGTGCACCTGGATCCTGAATATTTTTGACAGTGACATACATCTGTTAAACGTTCAGAAATAATTAGACTTTGTTGAAGCAAAGCTAACGAATTCCCCTGGAACTTTGGTAAAATAACCAGATGAAAGGTATTAATAAGCACTCTGGATTCCTTCTTTTTTAAAACAAAACAAAACAAAACAAAACAAAAAAAAAAAAACACAAAACAACAAAAAAACTCCACCAGCAAAAAAAAGCACAATTTTTTTCTTCCAGCACTGATTAATACTTTGTGTAGCAATGGGTAGTCCAAGATTTTCTGTCCTTACCACTGCAATTTCCCCATTTGCAACACTGCAAAATTCACACATTAACAAGTCATGCAGTTTCATTTTACCTTTGCCTGCACCTATAGCAGGATGGAGAATACCAGCTTTAATGGAGGAAAACAAGAATAGGAACACTATATAATTAGATACAACACCAAAGGGAACATACATACATCATTTTGTTATAAACCAGAAAAGCATGCAGGCTACATAAAATGTATTCATTCAAATAAATTAGAAAGAATCCACTTACGCTGAACACTGACAGACTACTACAAGACAAAAATTAATATACATGCATTTACAAATTTTTATTGCTCATGCTTGTTAAGATTCATGATTTAAAATACATGTAGTTCATATACAAACTTAATATACTATTAGAGAAACTGCATTGCACACCAAGTCATCTATGGCAATTCCAATAAACTATAATTTTACTAAGCATAAAAATATGTGAAAAGATGGTATCAAAATAGACTTTTAATATTAAGATGTGCAAAATCATAAAAGGCTTTTCCCCCAAATTTCTCCTTTGCTTTAAATTACCTTTATTTTATTAAGCTTTCATATTTAAATAAATAATATCTTCCAACAAAAGAACTGCAAAAATCTGAGATCTAGAATGGCTATAAACGTAAAAATCAATAGTAAAAGGATTGAACAATATGCTTAAGAGTATTTAAATATTATACAATGTGACCAGTTACTTGCGGCCTTAAATGACATTTATTTCTGCAGCTTTCTTGAAATTAGTTTTTGCCAGCTCTGTGAAAAAAAGTTTAGACTTTACAGAAGCTGTTGCATGCTTCAAAAGAGAAATAATTTCCTCTAGTCATAAAGCTGCATCATTTAAGTATTGTTCTCTGTGACCAGAGAAGATCAATGAAGAAAAATAGATGAATGGAGGAAGACCACTTAGAATTTAAAGTTACATAAAACTTTGAAACCCAGAAAAGCCAAAGTCTTAGATCTTGTAAGTTTATATCAAAAGGAGGCGCTTTACACCTCTTTTGGGTCTTCCACTACAGTAGAAAGACTTTGCACATCTTTTCTTAAAAATCATTTAAAAACTTTTATTAGTGCATAATCCACTTAAGAAGGCTCTAGAAAAAAATTTATCAGGGGCTATTTCCTTAATGGAAGGAAGTAGTAGTAATATTTTAAATGAAATTTGTAGTGGTTTTTAAACTCAGTGTTTTTTCTTTATACATACCCATCTTACCTTCATCCATAATTGTTACTGCTTCCTCAGTTATCTGACTTCCTGATCCAACTGAAGTTTGTGCGTTAAAGTAAAACTTGTACCGTGTGCTGTAATTTAAATTTTTTAATATCAAGCTGCTCTCGTTGGCAGGAATTCTTATCTCTACCAAAGGACCTAATTCATGTGTGTTGTTAACTGTTGTTACAAGAAAAAAAAGAAGAGTTAGGAAAATTGCCTACATTATCATTGTGTTAAAACAGGCTTTTTTTGTTTGTATTTATCTGTTTTGTTTGTCTGCTGCATTGTTCCTTTCAGGTTATACGAATGATAACCTACAGTTTCAAAAGAATGTCCCCTTTGTGTAAAAGGACCTGTGTGAGGGGCTAAAATTCAACAGGGAGATATGAAAGAGCTACAAGTTTTTTAAGTTCAAGTTCCATTCTCATAAGTGTCTGAATCCAAGGCAACTGAGTCCACATCAAATCATGTGAACTTATATACATTTGAAACATTGATCATTAAAAAATTCTGAAACTCTAAACTAGCTGCCTTACAATAAATTCGGTATGCTCAGGAAAAAAAATACTGAAGTTACTTGTATCTAATGCTAAGGAACAGCGGAAGTTGGTAACTGGAAGAAAATGAACTTTCTTAACCATTCCATGCACACAACAAATTTCCAGTGTCACTGCTGACAAATTTCTGGGCAAGTAAGCAGTAGCATGGGGATCATAAGGAAGTGATTCATAGCTCTGATATGACTAAATGGCACGTTAATGAATTTTTCATTTTAAAACTAAAATACCATGAAATTTAAATAAGCAGACAACAGTATAATTGGATGTATTTTGATCTACTTCTAACGATATCTTCTCTGCAGTTAGAATATAGGATTTATAAGTGTCAGTATCTTCCTCCTAGCTTGGCTGTCAGTTATATGTAGGACTTCACCTCCATTTTTCTATAAAGCATGGTTTGAAGAAATAAAAGTAATGGACAAATGCTAACCTTGTACTTGAGCAAGTGAAGTTTTAAAAATAATCTATATTGTCAAAATACATTAATCTTTTTCAGACTCAACATCTAAAATGAAACCATATCTTTTGTACACTAAAAATTTAACATAATTTTTTTCTTACAAAGGGATTGCTACTTCCTAGACATACTGTCTAATTTAAGAGTTATATATTCATAATTAACTTACTTGGCTGAAACTTCAGTATATATGATGTCAAAAGACCATTTGGATGGGTAGGTGAACCCCACTCCAGAGTCAGAGAGTCCAGTGTTGGGTTAGTAATCTTCAAAAAGGAGGGTGAGCTAGGAACTTTTAAGAAGAATATACAGTAAATACAAAGTAGATTAATTTAAAGCAGCTCATGAATTATTAATTCTTAAGAATATTGCTGTATTGAGCCAGATTATTATTTTATGATGTCCAAGATGCAAATTCAGCAGTTATATCCTTAGTGTTCTATTTCTGAATATACCACATATAATTTTATTCTCTAGTTTTCTCATTTCATACCTCCTTCAGGAGTCTTAAATACTTTGTCTGGGCTTGCTGGTCCTTCACCTTTTCCATTAACAACTCTAACGTTGAGCTTGTAAGAACTATAGGGCTCCAGCCCTGGCAACATTCCAGAAGTCTTGTTTCCCCTGAAAGTCAAGATCTTTTTTTCTACATGCCGTCTACTCCTTCTGGATAGACTCTGCACTTTCCAGTAGTAAATCTAAAGACAAAAGAAAATCTACAGTGAGTGTTTGGGTGTTCTGATTTTACAAGCCCTAAGCTTTTCCATGACTATCTATGAATTACAGACAGGAATAACTGTAATAAGCTCAAGCGAGACACAGAATATAGCCTTCCTGCTCCAGAAACAGAGCTTTTCCAGAAACAGTCATGTCTACACAACTGGGTGAAGACTATCACCTGACAATTCTGCTAAAGCTGAAAGGCAGTTTGACACAAATTCTGGTTTGGAACTGCATTAGTATGTGATGGTTCTCATGTTAGCAAGTCCATCTGAGAGTTAGGACTCATTTATACCATCCATTCTTGCAGTAAGATGTCTATACAGCTTCCAAAGCAGACTTGCACTTTGCCACACCTGACCAGGCTATTCCCTGTGATGTGGAAGTCAAGTAGATATTTTTAAATGGAAAAAAACCCCAAAAGATTTGTCTGGGCTGCAAAACACATAATTTCTGAAAGGACTTTGAGGCTACAGTCATGGAATGATCTTCACCTAGAGACAGGAATACTATTCCGCCATTTTTGTGACAATTAGATCAGATCACAAAGCTGATTCTGGTGTCCATTTTGCTGACTGAGTTTCTAAGAAACTACAGATGAGCCTCAGAGATCATTACTTTGACTGCACTCACTTTACTACACAGTCTCACTCCCATGATATCTGGAAAGATATTAACAGTTGCCCCTACAAAGACTTGTGTTACTACTAGGTTTGTCACCTTCAAGCAAATAATTGTTCAATTTTCATAGCAAAATTTTAATTCATGTATGATCACATACTACAACTGATAAAGCAATGTGAATGGATAAAATTCTGGTTCCATTTAGGCCAACTGCAAAACACTTCTTTAATTAAGGAAGCTAGGATTTCACATGTGAATTAAAAAAAGGAAACTGACAAGATTTACAAATCCCAACTAGACAGTTTATAAAGCAAGGTTACACTAACACCAGCCTTCTATTGCTAACAATGTATCATCTCACTCTAAGTGCTGCTAAGTGCCATTGTGTTTTACATGGCTTGAGTTAATGTTTTTCAACACTCCCAGCTGTCATCCTGTAGCTCTCATCCTACCAACTAGTGTAGGAAGTCATTTACAAGCTACCAAAAGCTTGAAGCGTAGGTACTGTTAGTACTGAAACACATCAGGTATAGTTCATGATATTTTAAGAATTGTTAGCCAGTAACTTTTCACAAAGCACACTATTACAGTTGGGTCATTGCTTGTCATTAGCCAGCCTGAAATTAAAAGAGAGCTTTAATAAGCTGGGTTTAATAAGCAGTGATTTGGAATCATTTGGAATATGACACTAAAAGAGACTGCATCATGTTTTTCACATCCTGTATTGAATAACCACTGAATTTAGAATAACAGGAAAAAATGGCACAGTAACAGTGAAAATAATTCTTTTTAAAATTTATTCTTAGGTTTGAAGTGCTTTATAGTACCACAGTACATCGAGTAATGGCAAGAATAATACAAAAGCAAAATACCAGTGATGTGCTGGAGACTGCTGCTAGTTAGATGTCTTCCTGCTTTGTTCATACATTTGTCTTCATGACATGACTCTTTAGAGAAATATCCTTCTCTTTATTAAGAAATGTGTCCCTAATGCAACGCTGCATATTGGGCTACTGTTTTAAATAATTTTATTAATTAGGAAAGCCTGAGTTTGCTAGTAGGATTTTGTTGTTGCATTTAAGAAGAGACAGTCATGTGCATTGTAGGCTATGTCAACCATGAAGACACTGAAAGTCTACTTGGCATTGATGAGTTTTCAGCATGAATTCAGAGAAAGTTTTATAACAACAACTATCCACTAGGTCTTAGGACTTGTCATGCCTTGTATAGTTTTTAACCTATTTTAGCTTGATTTAGCTGTATCTGCAAAAATTAATTAAGGAACTTCCGCTGCATCTGCAACTTATTCAAGGATATACCATTGTCTTGACTGTTCTAGCCATAACAGCAAAACTACTCAGTGGTCAGGTCCATTGTAACTCCTGTGATCTTGAACTTGTTTTATCTATGATTACTGATCAACTTATTTTAGCTTCAGTTTTGCTTAGTTTTTTGTAATTGTGTGGTTCTCCTCCCCACAGAAAAAAATCATACTGTATACAGACAAGAACTAATACACTCAGAAGTAATCATGGCATGACTAACTCCTTAGACGAACTGGAAAGGAAAGTGTACAACCCATTAGCAAATACAGGACAGAAAATAACCCTCAGAGACTCCAAGTCTGAGGAAAAAGAAATCTCCATCTAAACTTGAGATGATGGCAACTCAGCACAACCATGCTTTAGATGGGTGAGAACTTAACACCTGATGTATGGACAGACATTTGTGTTTATGGATTTTCATAGAATCATAGAATGGTTTG
>NW_010323134.1:0-288 GCF_000700745.2 Antrostomus carolinensis | reverse complement strand
TGGGGTCACCATAGTGAGGACCCCAACCCCATCTTAATATCCCCATGGAGCTGGAGAACAAACCACATCCATCTCCACCTCATTGATGTCTGGAAACACTGGGAGAAGAAAACTCTTCCCCTTGCAGCTTCAACACAGAAAATAACTCATTTCCCAGCCTTGATTTGGGGGTTTTTTGGTGGTTTTGTTGGGTTTTGGGGGTTTTTGGGGGGGGGTTTTGGTGGTTTTGTTGGTTTTGTTTGTTTTTTTGGGGTTTTGGGGTTTTTTTTGGTGGTTTTGGGGGTTTCT
>NW_010323133.1:0-618 GCF_000700745.2 Antrostomus carolinensis | reverse complement strand
TCCACGTGTGCTGGCATGCATTTACATGCATGTGTGTAGGTCTGTGTTCCTGCATCTGTGCGTGTCTGTGTATGCACACATGTGTGCACATATCTGGTGCATGCTGGTGCGTGTATGCGATTGTACATGTGTGTGCCTGTCTGTGTGTGCACACGTGTGTGCTTCTGTATGTGAATGCATGTGCACATATCTGTGTGCATGACGGTGCCTGTATGTGATTGTACACGTGTGTGCTTGTGCATGTGTGAATGCCTACATGGCTGTGCCGTGCACGTGTGTGTGCACGTGTGTGGCTGTGCATGTGTGTGCGGGCATGAAGGGGTGCGTGGCATATGTGTGTGCCTGTATGGGCACAAGTGTGTGCATGCAGCCATGTGCATGTATATGTGTGTGGACACATGTTCACGTGTGCTGGCATGCATTAGCACGCGTGTGTGTCTGCATGCATGTATCTGTGTGTGCTCATGTGTGCACATACTTGCGTGCATGTCAGTGCATGTATGTGATTGTACATGCGTGTATATGTCTGCATGTGCATGCACATGTGTGCTTGTGCATGTGTGAGCGCCTTCACGGGCATACCTTGAACACGTGTGTGCATGTGTGATTATGCAGACG
>NW_010323132.1:0-9132 GCF_000700745.2 Antrostomus carolinensis | reverse complement strand
CGGGGTTCCCGGTGCGAGGCTGATAATGACTTGCACAAACGTCACCCGGGCCAGGTGTCCACCGGAAAGTTCCGTTTCTTTTTGTTGTGCTCGAAGCCCCTCCTGGCGGGGCTCCGGGCCTCGCGGCGTCCGTACGTTCCGCAGTAAGTGGTGGGAGGCAGCAGAAGTGAGCCGTGGTTAGTGTGCCTGCAAGTGTGTCTGCTTGTCTTGGTGTTAGTAAGATTCTCTCTTACAGAGTGTGACTATTTGGATTAAATATTCGTCAGTTTTCTGAGGCTTTTTGTTCTGTATTTTCCTGATTTTTTCCCTTATTTGTTGACTGGAATCTGAGGGGAGACTTCATCCTGATTCAGCCTGGATTTGCTTATCCCTTTGGTAGACGGGGAAGCAACAATCACAGAGTCATTAAGGTTGGAAAAGACCTCTAAGATCATCCAGTCCAACCATCAACTCATCACCACCACGCCCACTAAACCACATCCCTGAGGGCTACATCTACACCTTTCTTGAACACCTCCAGGGATGCTGACTCTGCTACTTCCCTGAGCAGCCTGTTCCAATGTCTGACCACTCTTTCGGAGAATAATTTTTTCCTAATATCAATGTACTAACCAACATCAAGAAGTGATTGATTAATTAAAAAAACCCACAATTTTTCAATTATTTATTGACCATCCATGCTTCTGTTTGTCTTATGTTTGATTTATTTGGGGTTTTATGCTCCTTTAAGATACAATAAAGAGTGTTTGGAGTTCAGTTTTGGGTTCTTACTAGCTTTATGCATACATAATTTTCTGTAAATACTTTGTCATGGTTTTGTGAGGCATGTTTTTCAAGTTATTACTTGCTTCTGTGGAACCACGGTGTCATACTGCAGTAGTTAGCATCTAGTAGTTACACTGAAAAAGGATAAGAACTGCTTATATCAGACTATGTATATGACATGATATATATGTTAGTCTGTGTCAGTGACTGAATTCACAGCTGCATCTCACAGAAGTGCATGTGTGTTGCTGCAGCCTTTAATCTTGTAGAGTCTCCAGTAGTAATTGGAGGACTAGATAGAAACCTAGTATGTAGGAAGAAATAACTTTAGTTTTATCATCAAAAGACAATCTGATAAATCTGCGTTCAGAGATCCTTCTCTCAGATTTTAACTGTTGCAGCTTCACGATTCAAAGCGCTGGTTCGGTGTACGCTCACTTAGCTGTTTCAAAGCTATGCAAGGAACTTTGATAGGATCACTTCAAACACAAGTGATTGCACTGCATTGCCACAAGTTCTGGGTATATTTCGTGACAGCATACCTCAAAAAGCTAACTTGCAAAGATGGCTTAGTCTGGGTAAACTTGTCCTGAGGAGGAATTATAAAGGTTGGAGTCTTACATTCAAGAGCTGGGAAAGAGGCAACGAGTCATACAGAATCATGGATATAGAGCAAAGTGTATTTAAAGCTTCTGTTCTAATGTGTTTACTCTTTCTGTCCCCATAGACGTTAACCTATGAGGACAGTGCAGAGGGGAATTCAGAACAGATACACTTCATACAGTGGAAGATTCATTACTGGAAGGTGTTAGTCAAAACGCAGCAGTTATTCTATTCAATAACAGCTCACTCTGTTCTTTTAACATTGACTTATATTTCAGAGTTTGTTGATTGATCCTCCTGGTGGTAGGATGGGATTTCCATGAGAAGTGAAGAAATCTGTATTGTCTGCTATGTTTGTAACCATTCAGACATGGGCTCATTGCAGCTGAACACTTGAGGTGTATTCCAGAGCTGCCTAAGTTGATATAAGCTGTACTGTTGCACTTTCCTGCCCTTCTAGTTGTTATGCCACCGCTAGTGCCAATGTGATGGCGCATTACACTGGACTGAGTAATTAGCTGGCTGTGGGAGGGGGAAAAAAGCACCAATTCAGTTTCTTAACTGGATTTTCTCATCCACAAGCCTAAGGGAAGGGGTAGGAACTTGCAGCTGCCATGCAGGCCGGCGTGTTTCTTGCACTTAAATTGGCCACCATGGAGCTGCACCCTTACATTTTTGGTTTTACATTGTATTCAGTCTGGTGCTGATAGTCTACTGCTAAAAGCCTTTGTTTATCCACCTTGCATGCTCATCTGGTGTTTTCTTTACCAACTGTGTGACCATGGGCTGTTTATTGATAGCTTGGTATTTGTTGGCTCCTAAAGAGCAACTAGTAGAACACCTTTATCCTCTACTGTACTTAGTGGAGCAGCCCAGGGAGTTTTTTCTTTAGGAGTTATTGGTGCTTTCCTTAGCACCAGTATGCCAGGCAGTATTTTGCTGTTTGAAATAATCTGTTTTAAAGTGCATCTTGATGTCTGGTGTTTCCTGCACATCTATTTACTGAGCCAGTAAATGGCTACAAGGCAAACAGTAATTTTAAAATTTTAATTTTTAAATGCTGCTACTGCTATGGAATCTAATCTGAAAAAGCAGGAGGATAGTTGAAAACTTTCTTCAGGGAAGAAAGGGGAACTTTCTTCAGGGAAGAAGTTTTGTTTCTTTTCATCTCTTCATATGTCTTGTATGTAAAGGTGCTTTTCCTTCTGGCTCTCCAATCTTATTTTTCTTTCGAATCCAATGAGACTGGAGGAGGTGTTAGGGTTTTTTTGCATCAGTAATATTCAGCTAGTGGGTATCTGACTCCCTGTGTAATTCTGCACAGTGAAAAATGTTGGTAGGAGAAACTGACAATTTTGGAGTATTAAATAAAATGAGAGCTTGTTTTTCAAGCACAGAGATGTCATTTGTGACTCTCATCTTCATAGAGTAGTAGATAGATACTGAAACCAGAGAGTTGTGAGCACATGCATTCGTTCTGTTTCTATGTTGATATCAAACAGGCTTGTTAATGTACAGATTGAGATAAGATGAATCTAATTTAAATTTTGGTGATGTTTGTGCTTGTATGTACCCTCTGAACAAGGTGGAGAAAGATTGTTTTTTGTTTTGATAACTGTAAAAATGAGTTGGTCAGTATAGGAGAGGACATTTGGTCTTTCAAGGAGGAAATCAAAGTGGTGACCTGGCAGTCTTTAGTTCTGACATTACTCCTATAAAATTACCTCCAGAATAAATTGGTAGTCGGGTTAGAATTGAATATGATTACAAAATATAGCATATTTTCCCAGAAAGAAGATCTCTGAGGGAATGTGACCTGATACTAGGTGTTAGAATTCCTGAAGATGCAAACTGGTACTGCTGCTGAAGTGCTCCAGACAGGTGTCTCTGCTTCATCATACCCAGTGTTAACTGACTGCATGTTAGGCTCCTTAGACCATGGATGGAGTCCCCTCCCGTGGGCAGATTGTTCCACCTCTTTCTTTTTGCCGGTTATGGAGAGGACTTAAGTGACCAGTTTACACTTGTAAGCTGAAGTTTTACTGCAGAGGGTGGAGGCATTTTGCTCGGGCCAGAGTCATCAGAACTGCACTAACTCTGTGGTCTGTGCAGCATGTTAGAGGTGTGCAAGTTGCTTCAGATGTTTAATATAAAATCTTAAACCAAAAGAAAGCAGCTTGATGAAGACAAAAAGCAGCCAGTAAAGGTTTTTGAGTAGGTACATCTGTGGATGAAAGTGCGTGTATTTTGCATGCCCGTAATCTGTTGAACTTGTAAATAGTGGTGTTTATTTAACAAACCTTTTAAACATTCATGCTGTTGCTCTGAGATTGCTTTTACTCAAGGTACAGAAAACATCAACGATTGCAGTATTTTGGAGTTATGCCTCATTGATACAAATAGTATGGAAATGTGGCAGTCAGGCAGTCAGCGAGAATGAGTGTCTGTAGACGAAGTGAGTAGGTGCTGCTGTGTCCTGTTGGCATAATTTCAATTTTACATGGCAAATGATCTGAAATGTGATAACCATAGATTTGACGTAACTTATGTTTTCAGTAAGTATTTACCTTAGAATCATAGAATCATTAAAGTTGGAAAAGACCTCAAGATCACCAGTCAATTACTTAACACATATTAAAATCCCTGAGTTCACTCAAAGGAAATTCATGAAAGAGATTAACAAAATTAGATAATGTTTTTAAATTTTTAATTTTTTTTTTTTACACTGAGAAAAATCTCTGCTAGGTAACACAGTGGCAGCTTTAAAAATGGTTTCATTAACCTGTATCAAAATCATACAGGTTTCAAATACAGGCTTCTAAATAAATTGAACAGTTGGCTAATACCAGTTTGTTTTGTTTTTCAGGCTTTAGAAAGGATGCGTCCTTACCTGTGTGATAAAATCATAGCTGAGAGACACTTTGATTACCTACGTTCAAAGAAAATACTCACTAGAGAGGACACAGAAGAAATTTCTTCACGATCTTCCAGTAGGAAAAAAACTGGGAAGCTATTGGACTACTTAGCAGAAAACCCAAAGGGACTAGATGCTCTGATTGAATCTATCAGACGAGAACGAACGCAAAACTTCCTGTTACAGAAGATAACTGACGTAGTGTTGAAAATCAAAAATGAAAAACTGGAAGCTCTCAAAGGTGAGAAGTTTATAATATTTTGTAAGACATAATTTTTATTTTGAAGGTCTGCAGAATTAAACTCCAACAATTCTTTAAATTGTGTTTCTTAGTACAGGTTTTATTTTTTTTCCTCCCTCTAGTGTTTGATACAACATTCTTGGAAATACCACCAGTTTGGATTTACGATCCTAGTGCATGTATTCTGGCTTTGCCTTTTTCCTATCTGAACCCTGTCATGTGTTGTTATGATGGATAATTCTTGTCTTCACATTTCAATTTTGCTTTCTATAAGGTTCAAAGTTAAAACTTAAAATAGGTGGTTATCTTCCATCTTGCGTTTCTCTTGAAGCTGTTCACTGCAGTGGCAGGATGCTCTGGTTTTGTTAAACTTTGCATCTCAGCAGAAGATAAACCAGCAAATGCAACCTGAGGGGAATTCTCCTGCGTGCCTTCAATGCCAAAACTTAAAATTAGGCACTGTAAATGTATGCATGTGTTGCTTCATGCAGGTAGAGAAGTTTTGGTGACACACAGAGCTTGAAGTGACTGTATGTGCTTATATTTTAAGGCAGATAAAGTATAAGCCTTCTAAACCAGAAACCTTACTTGCCCTTCCACACCCATCAAAAGAGAAATAAAGAAGGAAGAAAGTAACATTTTTAACCCTAGAGATGAGAGACCTGAAGTTTTCTCTGGCTTCAGGTAAAACAACCTTCAAATGTAGTTCCCTTTGGAGTAGAACCATGTAGCTGAAGCTTTTAAGTTTGAAGAACACAGTGAGAAAAATTTGTCAAAGATGGGTCAAAGGGCTAAAGTGGTTTCTTAAAATTGAGCTTAAATTATGGTGCATCTTTGTCAAACAGTAGCTGATACAGAGATATAGAGAAATCATTCACATCAGCCTAGATAACCTGCATATATTTTTTAATTTGTCATGAATATTGGAATGTCACAGGTGAGATGAAGAGGTTAATTAAAAATGCAGACAATTGGTCTTCGACAATCTTACTGATATTAAATTAGAGCACAGTTTTAAGAGTGCACTGCATTGTAGTTAAACCCAGTCTCTGTTTTTTTGTCTTAGGTCTAAGCTGCAACACCTGTATGACCTCACTGTATGGAGGAATGAATAATCTTTCTAGATCATATTCTGATGAATCAAATTTTTTTGATAAAACAAAAGACAAAGAATCTACCCAGATGCATCATCCGGAAGAAGATTACAGCACTGCCGCATTTTTGTCTGCTGTCTCTCTTCATTCAATGAATTTGCCAGTTGCAGAGATGGGAAATGCAGAGTGTGCTGCTTTCTCAGCCACCCTTCCAGGGCCTGGAGACCCCGGTGCACCCCCCCTCCCCCCCGAGCTCCAGTCAGAGCAGCAAGAACCGAGTACTAGTTCCAGTGACAACTGCTTTTTGCCTTTAAGATCGCGTTCCCTCCAGCCACAGTGAACATAGTGACTTTTGTCAGTTCATCCAAATGGTACTGAAATTGTGTGTGATGTCTTATAAAGGTTAAAAAAGTGTTTTCAGACTGTTAACTAGCAAAATCAGAGGAAATGATCTACGTTATTTACTGTTTTTTTAAGGAGTCATTTTTCTGTAATTGGGTGACTTGAGCTGCTTGATTTTACATTCTTTAGGGAGCTTTTTTCAAAAGATCATGGTATTATACCAGCAAAGGTTTGTTTTTTAAACCAGTATAGTTAAGATTTCACATTTAGTTGCAGATATTTAAGCTGCCATTATAGAACAAAAATTTTCATTCTTCCTACAGAAACTAAGAAACCTGTTTTTCCTGATGTTTCTGTGACAGGTGAATTGGGAAAGATGGTTAGGAAAAGTATTGAGTATTTAAGAATAACTTTCTAAACTAAAAGCTTAAGCTCACTTACCAAAAAGCTTAAGCTCACTTACCAAAAAGCTTAAACTCATTTACCAAATTAAATGTTTCCCTGTAGGATAAATTCTGTACTCTGTGTATGTGTGTGCAGCTCCATTTGCAAAAAAACCTAAAAAGCCCAACTTTAATCTGTCCAATTCTGTAGCTGTGCTTACTTGTAAGAAGTCTCATAATTGTCTCAACTTTCTTCTGTGTCCTACCAGTAAATCAAAAGGCACTCGGTATCACAGTGATTTGAGATAGCAAATATACTTCCACAAGCCTTAGCATATTATTCTTGTATATTAGTTAGAGGTTCCTGATTTGAGATGCACTTTAAATAGAAATTCTCATTAATGCTGAAAAAGGAATGTAAACTGCTGTAACAGCATCAGGTGAGCTGTAAGAAAATGTTACTGTATAATGCTGTTAAGGAGCAAAGCTTGTATGTTTTGTCCCTGTAGGTAAGTAGAGGAGTCCTGTAGCAAGAAAGTACCCATACCTGGCGGACTCTTAGACACATTGCACTCCAGATACCTACTCTTCAAAGCTGATAGGTTTACATTTCAAATTGTTTAGAGCAAAATGCATTTTAAACTATTTCAACATGGGAAGGTTCTCATTTCTTCACACAGTGTAACATGCTATATTCCTCTCATATTGTACTCTTGAGTTGTAAAATCTACTTTTATGAAATTGGCCTGTAATCACTTCAAAGTTACTAGGCAAAGACAAACTCTTGCTTAGAAATATGTACGGTTGTGTTCTGTAGTACTACACTTTAAAGTGATGGCATGTTTTCAGTATATCAAAGGGTAGGTTTGTATTTAAGACTTTAAATTATTTTGGCTTTCATACAGTGCTATAGCTGTGTAATTCCATTCAATTTCAAACCCTGGTCATATTCCTAAACTGTGTTCTCCTTTTGTGTAGACAGGCCATCTGCAGGACCTCAATCTAGTCTATTTTTTTTCCATGTTTACTCTGGTTTCGGAAGTAGGTTAAAATAAACTGCAATGTTCAGCTACACTCCATATTTCCTATATGAATAGCTTACATTTGATAAAAATGTGGGCTTCTGTGTAGTGTTTATAAAAATCCTTGTTTTCCTTGTATACAGCTAAGGTCATGGACTGTCAGGCTGGTGAAAATGCTTTTCAACAAAATTGCTTGCTTCAGAAGACACTCTGGAAGTGCCTAAATACACCACCGAAGTTTTGGTCTCTAACATGATGAAATTAAGGGTAGGCTTAGATCTCTCTTCCATTAACTTGAACTGTAGTTGCATATACTCAGGATGTCTAAACATTAATTTGTGTAAATGCCAATTCTAACCACTTAGAGCTGTGTTTGCATCCCTTCTTGGATTCTTGTAAATGGACGAGAGTGAGCAAGCTTGGCCTTAACTGAGAAAGAGCTTCAGCTGCCTTTGCAGATGTATATCCAAACATGGACGCGTGCTGCCTGCCCCGCGGCGTGCTGCCCGCCCCGCGGCGTGCTGCCCGTGCAGGGATGGCTCCTGCAGCGGAGCCTTTTAACCTGAGACTTTGAATGAATGTATTGTCTTACCAAATGTTTATAATGTGCATTTTTTAAAAATTTGAATTATTTTTATCACAACTTTTGGAATAAATTCTTTTGTATAATTGCCTGTTTTCCTGTCTGCCTCCCTCAGTATTAAAATGTATAGGTTGTAAGAGCAGTTTGTGCCAGTGTCTGGATGTGTGGTTTTGGTTTTGTGTGTGCGGGAGGCTTTTCTTCTCATTGTCTTGTTAGAGAGGTTTGTCTTCGCTGGAAAGACTGACTTAATGTGAAACACCTGTGCCTGCAGGACTGCACTCAAGAGCAGCGAACAGGGAAAACACCTATGTGAAATTAAGACCTCTGCTGCTTAACTGCACTTTCTGTGGTTCATGACTAGTATTGCTAACCTGATTCTTAGGTGGGTTTTTTTGTTGGGTTTTTGGGTTTTTTTCAAATTATTTGATCACGCAGCTTGTTGGAGATGTGAGAAGTGTTGCTTCTAGCCATGCATATATTGACTTAGTTTAAGATTTTTATTTGTATTAATAGCAAGGGAGAAACAAAACCTTTTGAGTGCTGAGGAGCATGACTCAAAAAAGGATTTGCAAATGTGGCTGGGACTGTGGAGGGCTCCCTTCAGCAGTTGTTTTCTTTGTACTTTGTGTGTAGGGTTTCTTCCAAATTAATGATTATAGTATTGATTCTGAGAGATCAGCCGGGCATGGTTTAGTATCTTTGCTATAAAGGAATTGATCACGTTATCACCAAAGCCCTTTCCTTAAACCCTATCCTGCTTCTGTGGTAGTATAAGTAACCTGGACAGTGCTGGTATTTTAGCTGGTGCCAAACCAGATCTATGGGCCTTGCTGACAAGGGAAGGCTAGTACAACCTTTTCCTGTTGCTGGACGGGCGATGGTCAGAACTCTACCTGCCCTGGGCTAGCGAACGCTACACCATGAAGGAAATCGTGTGTTCTCGCTGCTGCGGCCTGCAGGTGCAGACAAGGAGAAGCGGCGGCCGTCTCGGTTTCATGTCTGATTTTCTCTGTCCACGGTCACCTGGAGGGAAAATCCCGCGCGTGGCTGGGGTGAACCCGCGGAGCCGGGCGGGCGCAGGGCGCTCGGCTGTTCCCACCTCCTGTTGGACGCACGGACCGGGACCCCGCCCGCACGAAAACACCCGCGGGTTTCACCTCCCGAGGGGCAGCGCGGAGGCCGGCC
>NW_010323131.1:425-14280 GCF_000700745.2 Antrostomus carolinensis | reverse complement strand
CCCAGACCAGTCTGGGATTCTATGATTCCATTTCTCAAAGATATTTTTTACGTTGTTGGCTCCCATCCCTCTGCCACTAGCAAATTTGCACTCAATCTTTCAAACTGTCACCAAATGGCTCTTTACATTAACAGGGACATTCTGCGCAGCCATGAATGAGGACAACAGGAATTTACCTGAAATTATAATTTAAACACAAAATAAGTAATGTAAATAAAATTATTTCCCAAAAAAACTTAGAACAGAGCAAAATCATATTGAAAGAAGGGCAGGAACTGAGGTTGTGATGTTCAAAGTATAAATCACACAGCAGAGGGGAATGGGGTTGGGTTGCATCTGTCCATGGCTCCCGTTCCTGTGCGCCTCGTTGTCCTGGGTTTTGCTAGGACAGGGTTAATTTTCTTTCAGAAACCTGAAAGTAGAAATGAACTCTGAAAGTGTATTTTCTAACAGATTAAAGGTATGGTTCTAAGAGGGAAAAAAAATTCAAACAATTTAATATATTCAAAGTATATCCTGAATGATGATGTGTCCGTGGGAATAGGATGAAGGCAGAAACGAGACTGGCAGCTTACAGCTAAACCACAGCATGATACATCTGAAAAAAATATCATGGAATCTTCTGATGCTGTAGCAGACAAGGGCTCCACTCTCGTTCCGAGCTGGAGAAAAGCAAAAGCTTTTGTGGTGTTGGTTAAACATGACCAAGTCTCTGCCCACAGTGGAATGAAGACCTGAGGAGCTGTTCGGCAGGAAATTAATCACCCCAAGGATGTGCCAAGATCCAGGTTTCCTTGTTGTGGTTGTTTTGTCATATGGAGAATCTGTTCCCTTTCCAATTGGTAACAGAGCAGAACAAAACATGTTATTAAAGAGGTGCCAGCAGGAAAGAAAAGCCGCGTGTATGGAACCATAACTTCCTAATTTAGAATATTTTAATGTGTCCCAGGTGACATGAAGTTTCTTAATGATCTTTTGAGTTGGTCATCTAGATTTCTGAAGTTAGAGTGACACTCGTGAGTCTGAAAGTTGCTATTAGCTAAAAACTCGAGGGGAAACAAGTCAACTGGTACAAATCTCGCCAGAGGACTGGGAGAGCCCCATTCTCCCCCAGGAAAAAGGGGTGTTCATCAAACCCCTCCGTGTTGTCCAAGAGCCTGGAGAGCTGAGCATGTAACGCTGCTGATTTCAGCACTGCTTCAGCCTGGCTTCCCACCACACATGAACCACAGACACCGCTGAAGGAAAGACAGAAAATCAAAAGGAAAAGCTTAAAGCAATGGTACAAAAACTCCCTTAATGGTGGTTTCTTCGAGGAGAAGGTAGGTTGCTTCAGCAGCGCGGTGTGTATTGTACTTACACACAATGAGTGAGTAACCAAAGAGTAAGAGTGATGTCCTGTTGTTGGTCAAACCCCACTCCATCTTCACTACCCTGCAGAACAGCTCCGACAGACCTGCAGGTACGGACAGGGTAGGTGTTCCTGATCAATCCTACAGGTGGTACGTAGTGCTCCTTGGGTGGGCAGATCCATCCAGCTACAACTCACACGAAAGACTCCAATAAAAGGCAAAAGGCACCTGCAACTGGGCTACTGAGTGGCAAAAATATGTATTTTTGATAACACTGAATTTTCCCAGTTACATCTGACAGTGGGAAATTGCCCAGGGGCTGAGAGAAAATTAGCTAAAAATTAAAGGAAGCTTTAGAATCCTTCAAAACCAAACCAAGAATTAATCTTTCTCTCTCTCTCTTTCCTTCAAATTTGTCACATAAAATAATGAAAAAAGTGTCAAATACTACTCGCTTGTCTGGATTTTTATGCATATTTTCTATTTCTATTTCAATAGATATGCTGTTATGCGTATCTATTCCAAAGTCATACTGTCTATTAACAACCTAATGAGGTCTAGAGAAGCTTTTTGTTAAAAGCAGAACTAAGAAAATTCTCTTTAAGCTTAGCTAAGATCCATATTTGGGGAGTATATATCCATATTTGGGGAGTTAAACTAACATTTTTACTGAAATATCCCAAAGTTTGATACCAAATCTGTGTGAAAAGATTTTCTAATGTATTTTTCACTTTCATCAAGAAATTAATGAAACCTGGGGTCTAAATTATTACCTGATTTGATGTTTATGATGTTAATAAATATCTGTTTGAGAGCCTCCGAAAAATGCATCGCTAAGGTCCTGGACCATCTTTTGCGCCCACGCTAAAAGGAAGAACAAAAAAGGCACCTAAATTATCACAGATTTAAAACAAGACAAGTATCCCCATTTTTGTCAAGTTTCATAGTTAGGATTTTTTTGATAGAAATGTTCTTTCTATTCCCATTTCTCAGCATAAATCTCAGTGAATCTCTGAGAGCCTGAGCAGCTCGTTTGCCTTCTGCGTTGCAACACATTTTAGGATCACAGAGTAATTGAGATTGGAAGTGAATTCTGGAGCTCATCAGCTCTGACCCTTGCTCAAAGCAGGGCGAGGTTGGAAGTTAGGTTCAGTTTCTCTAAGCTTTGTTCAGGGAGTTTTCAAGTATCTCCAGTGGAAAAGATTCCCCAGCTTCTCTGGGATGCTGCATTGACGTTCAACCAAACTCACTGTGATTTTTTCCTTATGCTTAATCACTTTCCATTGTTGCCAACTCTTCCCCCTCCTCTCATGGTGGACTTCCAAGAAGAGCCTGGTTCTGCTCAGCAATCAGATCCCTCTTTAGCCTTCTCTCACCACGCAGAGAAGGCTCCGGGGAGATCTTAAGGTGGCCTCTCAGTACCTGAAGGGGCTACAAGAAAGCTGGGGAAGGACTTTTCATAAGGGCAGTTAATGACAAAACAAGGGGAAATGGGTTTAAGCTGAAAGAGGGGAGGTTTAGATGAGATAATAGGAAGAAGTTCTTCACTGTGAGGGTGGTCAGACACTGGAACAGGTTGGCCAGAGAAGCTGTGGCTGCTCCTCCCTGGAAGTGTTGAAGGCCAGGTTGAATGAGGCTTTGAGCAACCTGGTCTAGTGGAAGGTGTCCCTGCTGATGGCAGGGGGGTTGGGACTGGATGAGCTTTAAGGTCCCTTCCAACCCAAACCATTCCATGATTCTATGATTCTATGATGTTCCTCATACATTAGGTTCTCCAGCTCCCAATCATCTTGGAAGCCCTCTGGACTTGGCTCCTGTAAATCAAAATTCTCCAGATGGAGTAACACAGTGCAGAGTAGAGAGGAGGAATCACTTTCATACTTGGTTTGCACTCAAATACATACACACAGTCTTTCCAATTAACTTCAGCTTTTCTAACTAACCTCCAGTTTGACCCACATGAGGATTTTGAAGCAGGAACAGGATTTTCCACACCCCGTTTTTCTAAAAGAGGAGCTGTGGAGGAGCTGCCATGGCTATCGGTGGGTCCGTGTAGAAGCTCAGCAGCTATTTCTGGCAGGGCACTGGGTGGGCCAGCATCGCAGAAGGGTTATGCTGTAAATAGCATTGCAGCTATTGGAGCTCCTGGGAGCTAGGCACCATCGGCATTTCATCCTGCCACCAAGCCAGTGTCACTGCCAGCAGCTCTGTCACCTGGAGTGGTGATCATAGAATCATAGAATGGTTTGGATTGGAAGGGACCTTAAAGATCATCCAGTTCCAACCCCCCCTGCCAGCAGCAGGGACACCTTCCACTAGACCAGGTTGCTCAAAGCCTCATCCAACCTGGCCTTCAACACTTCCAGGGAGGGGGCTTCTACAACTTCCTTGGGCAACCTGGGACACTGTCTGACCACCCTCACAGTGAAAAGCTTCTTCCTAATGTGATGTTAGTGGTACTTAGTGGTAGAGTCCCTTGTTGAATTTCAATATTTAGCCTTGTGGCTAATAGGAAAAGGGGAGTTACAACAGGAAGATGATGTCCAAGCCTTGCAGGTGATGGACAGACTGGGATATTCCTGGAAGCACACCGCTCCTGCTTCTACAGTGAAATATTATTTCCTAGGACATAGCTCATGGCTTGAAGAGTTGAGCCATCCGACCCCTTCAACCATTCAATGTTCTCTCTTATAAGGTTCATAAATAGAAAGTTTCCTGCCACAGTTAATATCTCCGGGGGAAGAGAACCACCAGAAAGACCATCTCAGAGCAAGAAGAAAGGGTTTGTAGAGTAACTGTGAAGTGCTTTGGTAAAGCACAACTTTTCTGACACATCCCAGAACTGTTGTTTGTCAAGATCATGGGGGACAACGCAGCACAGAACAAATATGTTGACAGATAATTTCAGTAATTACCACCACCTGAGAACAACTCCTCTCCCACCGTGGTGATCCTCAACATCAAAGCGTTGCTTCTGTGTTGTTCTTCCCCCTACACAGTGCTCCCTCTCTACTTCTTCTGTTAACAGCCATTTAGAACAACCATTTTGTTGCAGTTTCCACATGATTTTTTTTTTCCCCCTGATTTTTGCCATGTGCTGTTATATTTTGCTGTAAAGTGGCAGCACAGAACAGGAAACGCTTGATAATGTTCTCATAACCTTCGGGGGCTGCATATTGCAATAAGCCTGAAGCTTTCAACAAAGAAATTGCTATTGGGCTAAATCTCTGCATTTGTTGTTCTGCTTTGACAGTAAAATACTTTTTCCTGCTAATATAAGAAGTTTTATTGGCTTGGTGTTGGATATAACAAGTAAACCATTAAGAAAGTGTTTTCTTTTGCTTTATGGGTTGCTCTGGGACAGTGGTGGGCAATACTGTGTGTGCATTTATTATTATTTAAATTTTGAGTACAAGGTGTTTGTCGAGTTCCCCGAGTGGGTAACACCTCAGAAGAATGAACTACAAAGGAATTTGTCTTTATATCTCCTGTTGCAGCTCCTGGAATAGAATAGTTCAGGTGAGAGGAGAGGGTATTCTGCCCCTCTACTCCGCTCTTGTAAGGCCCCACCTGGAATACTGCGTCCAGTTCTGGAGCCCCCAACATAAGAGAGACCTGGAGCAGCTAGAACAAGTCCAGAGGAGGCCACCAGGATGATGCGAGGGCTGGAGCAGCTCTGCTGTGAGGACAGGCTGAGAGAGTTGGGGCTGTTCAGCCTGGAGAAGAGAAGGCTCCGGGGAGATCTTATAGCGGCCTCCCAGTACTTGAAGGGGCTACAAGAAAGCTGGGGAAGGACTTTTCATAAGGGCAGTTACTGACAAAACAAGGGGAAATGGGTTTAAGCTGAAAGAGGGGAGGTTTAGATGAGATATTAGGAAGAAGTTCTTCACTGTGAGGGTGGTCAGACACTGGAACAGGTTGGCCAGAGAAGCTGTGGCTGCTCCTCCCTGGAAGTGTTCTCGGCCAGGTTGGATGAGGCTTTGAGCAACCTGGTCTAGTGGAAGGTATCCCTGCTGCTGGCAGGGGGGTTGGAACTGGATGATCTTTAAGGTCCCTTCCAACCCAAACCATTCTATGATTCTATGATTCTATGATCCCTCACTTCATTATGTTTTGCTTTTAAGGAAAATTTAAATCTGTCATTCTTTTTGATCAAAGAAAGTGTATAATTTTACCGAGAGGAAAAAGCTTGGTAGCTTACAAATGGTTTTTGGATAATCCAGGCAGGTTGGGATTACAACTCCTCGCAGCTCCTGGGCTTTGTGGATTATTTTCCTCTAAAGGTTTAACCTGAGACTGCAGGAAAGTCTCACAAAATATCTGAGTGTTTAAAATCAAGAAAGAACTGTGCAAAGAAATTAATTAGCCAAAAACCACCGGTTACTTGGGAGAAAATGGGAATGGGTTAATTTGGGCTCCTTGAAAATCTAATTATTGCACTGGCATTTTTTTTCTGTTGCAGATTTATACTGAATGTACTCTGATGTAATTTTCTTTTTATATAATGGCAGTGTTTTCCACTCCTTTATTTCTCCTTTGTTTCTAAGAATGATTAATTAGCGACACTATTCAGGTACTCGCAGAAACACGACCAAACCCAGTCATTCCTTTGTTTTACAAGATTTTTTCTATACCTGGAGCAACCAGAAGCACTTGGTGTCCTGATTTTTAATCTCAAGAGCATTATTCAGGATTTCAGGGTTAGAAATTCCCATCACACCTGCGACATTCCCTGATTTTCCTGTCAACAAGTGTGGGACCTATTGCACAAATGTTCCTAGAGCCTTCAAAGCCTGGGCAGCAAGGAGAAAAGCTTGCCAGAGGTTTGTCTTGCATCGACTCACCGTGCCTCACCGCGGGGTAACCTGGATAGAGAGTGAAACGGTCACAACTAGTTTTCTAATTCGGTTTAATGAGGCCTGTGCAGGCTCTTCAGAAATTGTCCCACGTGGTTTGTTCACCTCTCCTGTTCATAGAATCATAGAGTGGGTTGGATTGGAAGGGACCTTAAAGCTCATCCAGTGCCAACCCCCCTGCCAGCAGCAGGGACACCTTCCACTAGACCAGGTTGCTCAAAGCCTCATCCAGCCTGGCCTTCAACACTTCCAGGGAGGAGCATCTACAACTTCCTTGGGCAACCTGTTCCAGTGTCTGACCACCCTCACAGTGAAGAACTTCTTCCTAATATCTAAACCTCCCCTCTGCCAGTTTAAACCCATTTCCCCTTGTTTTGTCATTAACTGCCCTGATGAAAAGTCCTTCCCCAGCTTTCTTGTAGCCCCTTCAGGTACTGGGAGGCCGCTATAAGATCTCCCCGGAGCCTTCTCTTCTCCAGGCTGAACAGCCCCAACTCTCTCAGCCTGTCCTCATAGGAGAGGTGCTCCAGCCCTCGCATCATCCTGGTGGCCTCTTCTGGACTCTGTTGCTTTCTTCTTTCAAGCTGTTTTCTGCTCCTCTCTGCACTGGCTCTCCTCTAAATCCTGCCTCTTCCCCGATGTCCTCTGCTTACTGGAAGCTCTGTGTTCGCAGTGCCCTGAGATGTTTTCTGCCCAGGAGCCAGGCTAGGAGACCCTGTGTGGCTAGCAGGGCGTTTCTGAGCCTCCTTGGTTATTTGATTCAGTCAGTCTTACTGCCCCTCTACACAGAGGGACATTTTTATTTAAAACATTTATGAAAAATTTATCTTTTTGCAAGTTTCCTGTTCCCATTGGGCTACATATCTTCTTGTAGTTCCACAAATGCTACCTTGAGTTGCCCACAATTTGCAAGCTTCTATGGCTTGGAAAACTCAAACCTGAAGGCATCACATTTCCCTCCCTTTCATCAATGTCCTCTTACTCTGTCTGCTCTACCCCACGCCTACAATTCAGTTCCCACTTTTAAATCTTTTCTTCTTTTGTTTCTTAGTGGAGTTCAGAGAAATGTTGTGAACAGGTACTGCTATGTCTGTACTCCAAACCCGAGTCCAGGACACAAGAAGGAGTCTCTACACATCCAGCTTCAAGTTCAGTCTTAGAGGAAAGGGTAGTTACTCAGCTGTGTGAAAAATATCATCTCAAGATGAATTTAAAGTGAAACAAAAGCTCCCAGTGGCGTGAAGGGCGTTATTCCCACAGTGACAGTGCCTGCGGATCCAAATACGTACCAAACTTCCCTCTTCTTGATCACACAGAATCACAGAATGTTGGGGATTGGAAGGGACCTCGAAAGATCATCCAGTCCAACCCCCCTGCCAGAGCAGGAACCTAAATGAGATCACACAGGAAGGTGTCCAGGTGGGTCTTGAATGTCTCCAGAGAAGGAGACTCCACACCCTCCCTGGGCAGCCTGTTCCATTACTCAGCTTTCTCCCAGCCTTGAGCTGGTTCATACTCCAGACTGGCCTTTTCTCAGCTCTGCACAGCACCCAAGGCACAGCGTGCCTGCACCATGCACCATGCCCTCGGTGTGCACAGTGCACCCCTTGCCATCATCACACACCCTGGGCAGCCAACCCAGCCCAGCACTCAGTGACTGGTGCCTGTAGAAACCATGGGCCAGCTGCAGCCCCTCAGACAAGTCCTCTCCGTTCACACCGGTTAAATACACGATGAGGAGGTGACAGCATGGGAAGGGCTGATCATGAATATCTACACCTGGTAGCTCAATTGCTGTTTTTCACAAAATCCCAGAATGGCCTCAATTGGAAAAGCCCTTGAAGCTCATCGAGTCCAACCATGAACCCAACACTGACAAGTCCCCTATGACTAACCCATGTCCCTCAGCACTGTGTCTACACGACTCTTCAATCCCTCCAGGGATGGGGACTCCACCACTGCCCTGGGCAACCCCTTCCAATGCCTCAGAACCCTTTCAGCAAAGAAATTCTTCCTCACATCCCATCTCAACTGCCCTGGCCACAACTGGAACCCATTTCCTCTTGTCCTGTCCCTTGCTCCTTGGTTGAACAGACCCACCCCCACCTCTCTCCACCCTCCTTTCAGGGACTTGCACAGAGCCACAAGGTCTCCCCTCAGCCTCCTTTTCTCCAGGCTCAACACCCCCAGTTCCCTCAGCCACAAGGGAACTCAGCACACTTGTGCTCCAGACCCTTCCCCAGCTCCGTTGCCCTTCTCTGGACACGCTCCAGCACCTCCATGTCCTTCTTGGAGTCAGGGGCCCAACACTGAACCCAGCACTCGAGGTGCAGCCTCACCAGTGCCCAGCACAGGGGTAATACAACGAGTCACTCCTCTCTTTGTCCTTGTTGGCTCCCACCATCATTTGAGTTCTAATCCCTGAAGTGGCGCTTTCCAGGACAGGACCTGGCATGAGGGACAAGGCATTGAGATTCACCTCAAACATAAACACACTGCTCCTCCTTCCAACGAGAATTTCACTGAGAACCAAAAGCACAAGTGTGAGGAAGCTGAATGTGCTAACAGGCAAACTCCTCCCGTCCTTCCAGGGAGCAATGCTGAATCATTAGTCACTTAAATAAGAACGAATTGCTCAGCTGAGCATCGCTGGCGATGTTGTTCCTGAGGAAGCAGCCGCTGGTGTAAATGTGTGACTCTCCTGGAAGCAGGTCTTCTAAACTGTTCACGTCTTCTCAAATCAAGATCTGATTGTACATGTAACAAGATATTTCAGTAACAGTGATCAATAGCCATTTGGGAGAGGAAATACTGTGTCAGTTTTGCGATGACTGATGTCTGCGTAACAAAAGTGAGTTTTTTAATACTATTTTCTTTTAAAAAACCCCTCTTTGTCAAGGTTGAAATTTGAAATTTGTACAGTACAGAAATTTGAAGCCTGAATATATTTTTATATCTGTGTGGTTTCTGCATAACTTAGAAGACTAAAAACTTTTGTTATTATGAACAGATGAACTACAAACAGCATCACCTCTACTCGTGGCCAGCGTCACGCTTTCATTTTCCTTTTCACTTTTCTTGCAATCAAGCTCCTGTTTCTGTTTCTCGATGCGCAGCAACGCTGTTGAGAGACTCTTGTTTGTCTGTGATCGCTTTCAGTCCCATGTGCCAGAAAATTTGAGGCAGTACAGAAGACACAATGACACTACTTCCATGTAAGTGATGATAAACTTCCTTCTGATTAGCATCACGGTCAAATAAATAGACAGTGTTTCCTCCTAGGGAGGTGGGTCCGGACTACAACTGCCAGCAGCGATTTGGGGCAGGGGAATTGCTGCGAGGAGTGAGACCTGAGTTATTTCTGCACAGCAGTTGTCATCGGGGAGAGGGGATGAGGAGGAAATGGTTCTCACAAAGTGGCCTTTTGTTGCAGGATGTCGTGTCACCCTTTCATTGCCCGAGCCTGGCAAGCCTTGATCGAGAGCCTGCACTGCTGGGGATGGTGATGAGATCCAGATTGGTGGTAACCTATGGGGCAATGGCATTGAGAGGAACAGCGTGACATGAAAAGAGTTCACCGGAGCAAGAGGAGTGGCAACCACAGGCATCTACTGCTCCAGAGGTGGAGTGGCTACCTGGTCCTACCCCAGCTGTAGAGAAGCACTGAGATTTTGATTTTTAAGAGGTTATGGAAGGATTTAAGAGTTTGAAAAGGGAAAAAATATTGAGATCTGATAATGTGCACTCTATATGTCTGGTATATACACAGAGAAAAGAGACTGTACTAGAGAAGGTAGAGTTTTAGAATCACAGAATCCCAGACTGGTTTGGGTTGGAACCCAAACCCAATCCCTTCCCCAGCTCCGTTGCCCTTCTCTGGACACGCTCCAGCACCTCCATGTCCTTCTTGGAGTCAGGGGCCCAACACTGAACCCAGCACTCGAGGCACAGTCACAGTCAAGAGATGATTTATCTTTCAACTAAGAATTCAAGATTTTATACAAGAGGAAACAGCTGCACCAGGTTCCTTTAAAGAGCTGATGACCCCTCCCGATGCCTGTGGTAACCTTCAGACATAAAGCACAGTCTCATTTTATACCTGTTTCTTGACAGGGATATTTTTGGTATAAAACTCTTAAATGAGGAGCTTCCTGCTGCTTCCTACCATCTTTCATCATTTCACCTTCCTGCTATAATTTCAGGAATCAGCTATTTTCATAGCTGCCTTTTTATTTAGTTTTATATGCTGTCTGTGGCTGTTGGGCTTGAGATTTTTTAACTCAGTTTTCAACTCTTATAATTTTCTTTTTTTGAGCTGTAAATCTCCCAAGAAGCTATTCCGTACTAGATTTCAAGTTTTGGCTGATAGGTTTTGGTGACCTTAAAAGAGGAAAAATGTGCAGGCTGCCAGTCCCCCCTAAACCCTTTGAATAATTAGAAATAGAAATGGTTTGGAACAGCTGATACATTTAACTCTGACCATTAGCCACTAAGCATGCTTAGTAGCTACTTTGATCAAGCTCTTTTTCCTGACAAAACCCCCTTTGAAATGAAGAGGACAGAGGTTCCTTTCACTTCAATCGGAGTTCTCAGACGTAGGGAGAAAGAAGGACTTCATAACCTTTTAAAAAGACTCCCCTAGTCCATTCATATATCTCCTGGAAAGCTCAGCACTTTCCCTTGTGCTGAAGTTACTAAGCCAGCCTCCTGCCTACTTTTAGGCTCCCTTCTAACGAAGCTTTGCTTAAACATCAGATCAAAACTCTCTCTAATGAGGCGGCTGCTGCTGCTGCTGCTGCTGCTACCGAGGCAGGAATCCTGAATGGACAATGGCTGTGTGGGTGACAGCGGAAATATTTGTCATCATCACTTTCCTAATGGCATCTTCTAACCCTCGTGCAGTGTGTACCTGGCACGTTGCAGGAGGCAAAGGCAATTCTGCTGCACGCTTTGTATCCTGATGATTATTTTTGTGTATTTACAGTCATTGACAATGACAAAACAAGGGGAAATGGGTTTAAGCTGAAAGAGGGGAGGTTTAGATGAGATATTAGGAAGAAGTTCTTCACTGTGAGGGTGGTCAGACACTGGAACAGGTTGCCCAGAGAAGCTGTGGCTGCTCCTCCCTGGAAGTGTTCTTGGCCAGGTTGGATGAGGCTTTGAGCAACCTGGTCTAGTGGAAGGTGTCCCTGCTGCTGGCAGGGGGGTTGGGACTGGGTGAGTTTTACGGTCCCTTCCAACCCAAACCATTCTATGATTCTATTATTAGCGCCCTAAAATCCTAGTCATCTTTTCACACCATACGATTAATTAAGGTTTCAAACACCCCACAAGGCTGAATGACACTGTGCCTTTTCAAAGGCCATTAACCACTTCGGGAATCTCTCTTTCTACACTGTCCATGCTTTTAAAAATATATATATATAAGGAAACATCACACAAAATAAAGAATTATTACAGGCTCATGACATATATTGCAATAATGTACATTGATTTCTTGACATGATCATCCATAAGTGATGCTTCTGCTTGGTGTGAGACTAATGCAGAGAGATGTATATTATTAGGAAAAAAAACCCAAAAAACCAAACAAACAAACCTCCCCCCAAAACCAGGAAAAACTTGCAAAAAGACCATGAGAAATGACCAGGGAGAACAAGCATTCCTTGTGTTAAATGTCACTATGGAGAAGCAGAACCAAAAGCAAGGACATGACGAAGCACCTGAGCCTATATAACTGGAAAAATTCCAATGATAGATGTGCTCAAATGAAATTTGGGTAATTTTAGCCCACCCAGTATGCAGGTGTGCACACTCAATTGCATTATCTTACACAGGAAGTATGAAGACAAGTCAAAATTCAACTACTGAACAAATAATTTCTTCTGAGACATGGTTTCCTTGATTTGTGCATCAAAAGTTATTTTATCTATAGGTCAAGTCCAGCTGATCTTTTTTTTTTTTTTACAGCTGAAATTCTTCAGAAAACCTGTAATATTTTACAGGATGAAGAGATCAGAGTATGTACTGAAAAGACATCTGGTTCTGGCATAAAGCTAAGCGAATAGAAGTTGAAACTTTAGTTCTACCCATGTTTGGCTCTGTGTGATGGCTTTTCTGCCTGCATAAAAAATCCTCAGTATCCTACAGGGCATCATTTTTTTAAAAAAATTGCATTGCTTGTGGAAATAAAATAATGGGATGAGTTTAGGACTAAGAGCCACCTTGAGGGTAAATATGTTGCATTTTTGTTCTTCTTTTTGTTGTTGTTTAAGCAGTGAAAAAGAACAGAGCATGCACACAAAGGGAAAAGGTTATTACTGTTCAGCTGTGCTAACTGAAAAAGCAGAAAGATCTTATGGCGGTGTGTAAAAATGCCTCTTTCTTGCTCGAAAGGAAGCAGAAAGAGGAAAGTCCTTCTTGGCTTTTAACTACTCGAGGAAGTACTTCAGGAGGAACTAACTGCCTGTTCCGTGCCGCTAACCCAACCTTTTCAAAGGCAGGTTACCTGTACAGCGGAGCCGTAACAGAGGCTGTGGAATGGCATTTACACGGAAACTTAACGAAACATGAGCTGAAAATGCATTTTATTTACTGAGACTGGAATTCATGCCCTTAAAACGCTGTTTGTCAACAGCTGTGGGGGAAGCTCACGCTTGGGTACAATTTTGAAAGTCTGTGTTAAGATGTGAAGGTGGGCTGTGGCAGATGAGGCTGAATTCAGTTCAGCATTTACTTTAAGAACACATTTCAGCAGCTGATTACAAAGACAACTTCAGGTAGAAGTGTGTGGCAGTTACTCTTTAGAAAATGGCAACTGGCTTCTGCTACCAATCAATTGAGAATCAGTTCGGGGGTACCAAACCGATTTTGGGTGTTGGAAGTTTCACTACTTATCATGCTGAGCTATAAATTCTAAGCTAGAAACTATGCAACTTTTAAATTTTTGTGTATTAATTCTAATCCGAGTCAAGAACTGTCTATCTTTATGAATAAAAATATTTTAAAGGAATTATAAAGAAGTGCAATCTATCACAGTTTTGTTCTCTGTTCCTTTTCTCATCATTTTTAGAGCTTCATTTGTTCATACGACTACTACGGAATATTAATGCTTTCATAGAAGTAGCTAATATAATTTCCAGATCTCTTTCCCAAGCTAATTTGGGTCCATGGCTCATGAATGTAATATTATTGCTGCTTTTTTTTTTCCTCTTGTGTATTACTGCACTTGTTTCATCTTCTTTCTCTCTCTCTCTAGCTGACACAATTCTTTCTCATTTCATAAACCACATGTTCATCATGAACAGTAGTTGTATTTGCTATATAAGACCATTTAATAACAAAGGCAGCAGGTAACTAAAAATGAACAGCTATTCAGAGACTGAACCTATTTGGTTAAGCTTTTTTTTTTTAATTAAAAAATGGCATATTAGATACAGTTGGCAATGTGGTCCATTTGGTAATGTGGTCAAGTTTTGTCTGCCTAACAGCTCTAGTTTATTCTAGAGACAGAAGATTGCACTGACAATTCCTAAAGCTCTAAGGTGGAGGTGAGGAAAAGCAGCTGGCATGAATTCAGGGTGTCAAAATCATCTGGAAGTGATGAGGTCTTTGAAGTACTGAAGGTGTGTGATGACAGGACAAGGG
>NW_010323131.1:0-278 GCF_000700745.2 Antrostomus carolinensis | reverse complement strand
GTGTAGGGATCCTGCTTGGGCAGGGGGGGTTGGACTGGATGATCTCCTGAGGTCCCTTCCAACTCCTACCAGTCTGTGATTCTCTGAAGGGCTTTGCAGGCTAAAGTCAGTACATTGAACCAACGCGGGAAGCTCTGGATCTTTAGAAGACCGTGGCTTTGTCCATGTGGAGAACTCGGGATTATTCTTTCCAGGTTGGATGCCTTGTTCCTGTTTCATGTTGTCTCCTTTGAAAGCGGGCCGAAACAAATAGGAGTGGGGCACTTGGACAGTAGAAG
>NW_010323130.1:3173-5462 GCF_000700745.2 Antrostomus carolinensis | reverse complement strand
GGGGTTGGAACTAGATGATCTTTTGGGTTCCTTCCAACCTATACTATTCTATGATTCTAACAATTATGGAGAGGTCGACAGATGATAGGTACACAAATTAAAGCTTTCTTTACTTTTCATCATGGTTTCTCTAGAGAAAAAAAATCTCATCTGGTCCTTCATAGACTCCCAAGCAAATAGTATCACACAAACTAAAGTTGCAACATCAATGAAAAGTATTATTCAGAAATAGCAAGAAATTGTATTTACAGGTGACTTAAGATGAATTTTTTTTAAAAAAACAAAACCAAACCAAACCAAAACCAAACACCTTTAAATTTCTTATTGGCTCGATATGTAGATGTACTCATTAAGAACTAAGTAACCATAGCTCTTGAGCTGGACTTATGTGTACTATGATTGGTTTTACTGTGGAACTACATACCTCCAATCATGTTCAGTCACTAAGAGACCAAGGATATGTGTTGATCCAGCAGTGCTAGACAGGAGGAATGATAGTACCAGATTTGCAACTATTGTTTAATATACTTTGAAAGTTAAGTTTAATGAAGTTTAACGCATCCATTTAAAACTGAAAACTTCATCTGGAGAAAATAAACTGATATTTTTGAGGGTTTGGATGTCTCAAGTTAAGCATAATACTCCACTTTTGGATTTATTCTGTTTTGGATCAACAACTGTTTAATTATTTTGTGCAAAGAAGCTTACAATGGAGAAAGACAGGAGAGCGAAGACAGAAAGTCCTGTTCCAAACATGGAAAACACACCTAAGAATCTGTTTTTTTCTGTTTCTCATGCAAAGACTTTGGGCTACAAGTTATTCTGTGATGGCTTATTTGAAGGCCTTTCTACTGTATTTGGTTTTATAGACTACTGTGCATGCAATAAAAACAAGGAGGGGGAAAAATAAAGCAGACACATAAATTTAAGCATTGCAGATATCTATATATCTCTATCTGTGTCAACTGCTGGGACTTCCTTATGACTGTCCTTTATAGCCAAGAAATGACAGAAGAGAAATACTGTAGCTGGTATTTGAAAAACTTCATGCACATCCAAAAAGATTCATATGAAAAATTTAAGATTGAAACTGTTAAATGTGTATAAATTTAGTTGGATTACCCCTTGGAAAATTATAATCAGATTAGCAAATGTTTCAATTTCAATGAATCAGATTTCCCTCTTTGGGGTAATAAGAAGGGAAGTCCACCTTGAAAACCAGAGAATTTTACTGTTTTCTCTTGTTGATAAGGCAGCAGAGAGAACTGATGGGATAGCTCAGTCTGACAGAAGCAAACGAGTTTATTCTCCTCTGTAATAGCTTGTAGGATGTAATGCAGTGCCTACTGATGAACTGAATCATTTTAACATGGTTCTTACATACAAAGCTTAATAGGCAGCATGCATTAGATGTCAAATCTCTGGGCTGTAGTACACACAAAAAAGGTAATTAAAACGCAATTTGCTGTTCCACTCTTGCCTTAGAAATATTTATCAGCCAACAAAATGACACGTGCTTTTCCTGGGTTTCTTAATCCATCATATATTGTGATGATATATTCAGACCTTTATCACAATATGCATAACTAAGAATTTCTTCTTCACAGAAAATAAAATCTCCAGTTCTTATTCTGATTTTTTATTGAAACAATCATCAGCCACAAGAATATAATTCCTGTCAGAAATTATTCTTTAGTACAATCCAGAGTCAGTGACCCTGGCTAAATTGTGGAAAGGAAAGAAAAGAGTAATTTGCCTTTTTTTTTTCTTTTTTCTTTTTTTTTTTTTCTTTCCAGATAGAATACTGTATGACAAAGTCATGGAAGGGCCTAGGGGACAATTATCACCACATTTCTTGCACTTACTCTTTCTTCCCACCCCCCTGTTGCTCTCACACTGTTCTGCCTGGTTATTTTGTTATTTAATAAGCTTTCTGGACAAGAAACATGTTTTTTTCCTGGACTGGAAAACACGTTAATACTGTAGGTACCATTGCAACATACAATTACTATTTTGAATAATGGAATCTTATTTAATAGCAGCAAACTGCAGAGGCTGGTGAACTCTTGGAGCTACAGTTAGAGCACTTTTCAAAATGCACAAAATCAAATAAAAGTGTAATTATTCTCAGCAAAACTTATTCATTATTATCTAAATTGCGCAGTTGTGAATTTTACTTGGTTTTAATCTCAGAAGATCATAGTTCCTGAAGGTTCTGCCACCCTAGAATTTTGATGTTGTTGATTCTAAAGAGCTTTTCCAACTATAAATTGGACACCATCTTTAGGA
>NW_010323130.1:0-3125 GCF_000700745.2 Antrostomus carolinensis | reverse complement strand
TTCCTTTTTTACAGATGTTTCGTAGAACGTGAAGGCATTCTTTTCACTTTTGGTATCTTAACTTCAAGAGCACATTAGAAATACAGGTCTCTTTCATTTTATTAAGTATTAAAATGTTTGCTTTGCTCAAATATATTTCCTTTTACACGGGCTGATGTGTACACTGATGAAACTTACTTTCTTCAGTCCTGTGGGGACTTTTAGAATAATTCAATTAGGAAATGTATCACTTTCTCTGAAGGGCTCTTACACAGGAAAGGAAGAAAATTCGTTGTCACTGGAGCAGTATAAGCTGACTGACTTTGAGCTTAGAAACTCATACTTCTATACAGTGTCTTCAAACAAATAGATGTTCTGGCGATAGCTTCATTATGACTCAATCCTAAAAATGAAGCTACTATATACTACTCTTAATTTTAAATGTAGTTCACTTGATTATTATAGCATTGTCCAAATGATGAGACCAACCTGATTAGATAGAACTATGACAAAAATTGCTGGGAACTTTGAAGCTATTGTATAGTTTTATGGAATATTTGTAGACTAAACCTCAAACAGATTCTCAGTTTACTAGAAATTTCTTTCACATTTCAGAGATGGATGGAATAGAATTATTCACCTAAAATTTGTTGATTTCCAAATACTCTATACCGAAGATGTACTAGAGAGGAGTGTTTTTTAGCTCATTAAGATCAGAGAGAGATGATTTGCTCCAGAGCAACCCTAGTTCTGCAGATTATTTCGCTTTTTATGCACAGGGGTGCATTTCTATTTTGGGGTTTTCCTGATGTCAAGTGATGCTACTATGATTTGGCAGGCTGTTGCAGGTGGGTAGGTATTTATGTGGATCCAAAATGTATCACACAATGCATGCAAAGCAACATTCAGAAGCTAATTTAATGTTTGCTACAATTACTGCTATAGTGGAAATTATTCCTTTGAACAGCTCAACTCCACGTTCCTTGTGGTTCATACTGTACTTTTATGAGTTTCAAATCAGTATTTTTGGCATATATTTATACCCAGAAAATTCTGAAATTCAATAACCTATTCAGATCACAAATCATGAGAATTAAACAGTTCTTTCAACCTCCATGTTTGCTAACAAGGTCACACAGATTTTTTTTTCATGGTGTTTTTTCTCTGTTCATGTCCTTAATTTCTTTCTCTTTACAAATCATAATATCTTCTATAGTTTATTCTTAATGTCAAAAATAATTTTCTCATCATCCAATTTACCACAGTCTACACACGCACAAATCACAACTTCCTCTTCAAAGGTCTCGTTTTCCTCTTATTGGGACATATTCATCTGCTTGGCCCCACAGTGGGAATAGTGGGAAGAATCATCCAATAGCTCATTATTCTTGCCTAGAAGATGCATTTTATCGTCATAAAAGGAGTCAATAATATATCCTAGAAATCAAGCGGAGACCATAGTCTACAGGATAGACTAAATCCAGACTGTAGGATTCCTTACAGTCAAGGTTTGGATGACCTTCCCTGTGAATTTTTTCCATTTCCCACAAAATCAAAAAAGTCTTGGATTCCACATACTTTTCCTGTGGCTGCTTGTACATTCATGTAAGGTGTTAAGACTACCTGAAGAAAATGTCAAAAGAAGTCTACCTCCGCTGGGCTAGAAGTATCTTGTTTTGTCTAAATGGCTTTTTTTTTTTTTTTTTTTTTTGAAAGGTAGGAGGAATTTCAACCAAAGGTATAGGGAATAAATAATAAATCCAAGTGTTTAAATGTTAACCCGTTGAAATAAGCTTTTATTTCACCTTACCCATAAACTTTTTTCTGTTTGTTTGGTTTTAATGTGGCTTTGCTCTTATGCTGAAGTGCCTAATCTTTTGCATGGTTACATTAAAAACCCAAGATTTTGCTTTCACAGTTCTGGGTTTTACCCTGGAGTCAGATGTCTTCTGAAGTTAAATTTGGCAGTCCTTGGCTTGTGTCCACAAAGTCCCTTTTGGGATCTAATCCAAAGTGCCTGACAAAAAGATAAAAGCGTTAAATCTGTCTTCTAAAATCCATGCCATATTACCAGTGTGTGCAACCTCATTTCATCTTGTTGTATATAACTATAGCTCTCACAGCCAGGGAGTTCTAGGTAAAAAGTAATAAGCTAAATAAGGCTGCCTTCCTTGTGAAGTCAAGATCATTTAAACCCCACTTGAAATTACAGTAATTTTAAGAATAAAAATAGGTGATATAAAATACATTAGTGTTACTTTCTTCATGTGAATGTTTCATAGAAATTCTAACTCATGTATTTCTGAGGAAAAGGTGTATATTCTTAAATATTTCCTATTTCTGCCAGTCTTCACAAACTGCTCAAACATCATATCTTTGAAAAAAATCAAATTATTTGGCCTATATGGGTAGATTCAGTTAATAAATAATAATAATAAAAAAGTCAAAGCAAAAAACCACAATCAAAAAAGCAAAGCAATAATAAAAAATGAAGAAGTGAGAAGAGAAATAATATTATTCTGAAATATTTGAGACTAGTAAAATAATTTACTAAGGCTGCCAGCAGGCTAGCTGAGCCTGGGTAGAAAAGGTTGATATCTATCCACTCGAGTTTTTGAGTGCATTTATCCTCTTAGTTCCTTCAATGGACCAACACAAAGGAGAGGACATTCCAAACAACAGGTTATCTGAACTTGATCACTTTTCCCATTATGAAGTTAAAGCCAGCTGCATTCGTGGTATCATTCCCCAGACAAAGGCATCAGTGTTATGAACTTGAAGACACAGGGAGAGGCCTAAAAGCCCCTAGGCTGATGTGTAAAGCTGAGAGATAAGAAAAAGTCCCAATTTTAGATGAAAGTTTCTTTTTTGGAAGTGTTATCTGTTCCTGTGGTTTACTCAAGAATTGAGATTTTCACTTACACCTTATTTTGAAAAGGTGTTTGGAAGATACTTGAAGACAGAAAAAGGACAAATGAAAAAACAGGAGAAACAGTCATTACTGGAAATGATTTTGCAAACCATTGTTTGTTATCAGGTTGAATGATTATACTTTTCATTATGTGTGCTTATAAAATGTATCTGAATGGATATTTAGTAATCTAAAAAGCAATTCATGAATGACACAGAAAAAAAAAAAAAGTGAC
>NW_010323129.1:0-10327 GCF_000700745.2 Antrostomus carolinensis | reverse complement strand
CCAGCCCGCGGCCGCGCCTCGGCCTGCCGGAGAGATCCCTCGGCGCCCCCCGGGCTGGGGATTCCTGCTCACTTGTTGCCTGGCACTTCGCTGCTGATGGAGTCTGAGATGCTGCAGTCGCCTCTTCTGGGGCTTGGGGAGGAGGATGAGTCGGACCTGACTGACTGGAACTTGCCTCTGGCCTTCATGAAGAAAAGGCATTGCGAGAAGATCGAAGGCTCCAAGTCTTTGGCTCAGAGCTGGAGGATGAAGGACCGGGTAATGCTCAAGGGCAGGATGGGTTTTGGAGGAGGAGTGGGGGGAACAAGTGGTGAAAAGGGACAAATGGGTGCTCAGAGGGCTGCTGCCTTCACGCTGCGGTCTGTGTTCAGATAAAGTGCTGGGTGTTTCATCCCATAGTCTGACTTGCCTTTACTTGGTCTCCCTGCCATACAGTACTAGGGGAAACCAACATGCAGATGGGTCAGAAGTACTAACTCCAAGCTCGTGGTAATACCCTCTATGAGTAGCTCCCTCGTTTAAGATTTTTAAGTGAAATTTGGATACTCGGTGTTTTTCAGGAAAGGCAATAAAGTTAACGAGGTTTTAAAGAGCTCTGTGGATCAGCAGGTTAATGCTGTGAGCACGAGGTGCAGTAAATGTAGTCATTACAATTGTCTCGTGGTGAGCGTGCACGGAAGCTTTGTGGTTTTGAAGTTTGCCAGCAGCACGTTTTGTGGAATTGAAAATGAGGGTGTTTTTTCCATGTGGGGACACTGAGATGATGTGATTTTAGAGTCAGAAAATAGTTATTGGATGAAGCGCTTTGCTGTGTGAAAGGAAGGTGCTCTCTTGTGTTTGAAGGGATGTTGCATGTTGAATGTGTCAAAGAAGGATTCCTACCAGGGGCTCTTGAATCCTGTGTTGTGTTTATGTCACAATGTAAATGCTTAAGTTAAAAACAAACAAAGCATCTAAGAAATGTCAGGGATAACCAGCTCCACTCATTCTGTTCTTGGAATTACAGGATTCCTTAGATCTCAAAGCTGTTTTGCCCATACATTTATGTTTATATATATGTATGAAATTTTGTGGTGACCAAATTTCTGTTATGTTTATGATCCCTCTTGTAGCTCTGTGGAATAACTTGGTAACTGTTGTTGAAAATCCCATCTTGTAATTTCTTTCTGGAGACATTATGACCCAGCATGAGGATGCTGTGCATGAGTCTAAACGTTCCTGGAGGGGTGTTCACCTAAAGGGCTGTGGTTCTCAGAAGTTCTGGGCTCTGGCTGAACCAGAAATCATTTGACTGAGCAGAATCACGTACTGAAAATGTTACTTAGATCATTAATGGGTTGAATTGAGGTTTTTCTCGGGTGGAATTTAAATGAGCCACAGAACACAAAGTTTTGTGCTACGTCTTCTTTAAAGGGTTTTGGCAAAGAAGAGATTTTCCTCTAGTAGACTGTGGAGGTGTGATGAGCTTGCTTGTCTATTTTAGTGATCCCTCTGCCTTCCTGTGAAGCTTCCTGTTCCCTTATTTCCTGATCTGCAAAGTTCTCTTTTTCTAAATTGGGAATGACATTGACCTGATCAAGGTAATCAATAGGTTGTGCAGTGTAAGCACCAGTAAAGTTGTAGTAATCAGCTGGATTTGTTGTTCAACGTTTCATATGCATGTTACAGCCAAAGAGAATCATTTCCATGGAGAAGAGAGCAGTGGTTCCAGGGATCATCATGGCCTGGCTCCCGCTGTCCTGACTCCTGCAGAGTAGGAGAGCCCCGAGTGCTGTGATGTGTTTTTCTCAAAGCTCTCGTGTGCTACTCGCTGGCAACGAGCTGGAATCAAATAACTGATTGATTCTGTTCTTTACATCAGGGTCAGGGGTGCTGCTCACACGTCATCAGGAATTGTTTGGACAAACTTGCCGTTGTGTGTAATTTTTGCTTAAGAACAGGGTCATGGGAATGTATGGAAAGCACATAAAGACATCTGAGGGAGGAAGAGAAGCTGGTTTGAGTATACTCAGACTCATTACTTTTGAAAGTTAACGGTTATTTTTCAAATCTTGTATTTTATTCAACTTTTTAGCTATCAGTGGATGTCTCCTTTAGCACCTGATGTGATATAACAAACGTACCAGAACTTCAGATGGTGAAGGAAGGGGTCTGAAGATGGGGTGGTTAGAATTCTGTATGGAAAATGACGTTTGTTAAATATTTTTCTCCAGATAACTCAAGTTAGGTTAATCCTGCAAAACAGTTAATCATATAATCTGGTTTGACCTTGTGTTGGAGCTTGCTAGTTCATGCTGCTGCTGTTTTCATGTAGACCAACTGAAAATGGGAGTGTATCGGGTTTGTGCAGAAAACCAATCACCTTAATAAAAATGCAGAAACTTGAGATTTGTGGGGTTTTTATTATGAAGCATTTTGGAATAGTAGTGTTAGGGAAGATACACAGTAATCTGTCAGCCTTTACTGTCAGCCTTTCCTTTCCTTTTTCTGATTTTACTGTTTTGTTACGTGCTCTCTGGCATTATAAATTAATTATTCTTCTCATCTTGATGTTTTAGCTGTCTTCAGAAAGTTTGTTCTCTTTCTTTTTCCTTGCTTTGGAGCATTATTCCCCAGTGAGCAGGATTGTGTCCTGCAGCCACGCTTGTTTTGGTCAGAGCTCAAGGCCTCTGCTGCCTGTCTGCAGCTGCCAATCAAATTAAAAGCCACCAGACTCAACCTGGCTGTGGCTCTGTTGCATTCCCCAATTACTTTACCTTCCTTTTCTTGTCTCTTGTCTCCTCTTTCCAAAAGCCAGGTCTGATTGACTTTGGATGTGCTCTTATCTTCGAGATGCTATTGAAAGAGGTTTTCCTGAGGGCTGGAGGGGATATACCTCTTAGCTGAGAGTGTGGAAAGCATTCCATTATTTTGAATTTGATAAATTAAGTTGTCAAAGCTTAGGATGGAAAGCATTATCTGTATTTAAACACACCAGCCTATCTCTAACTCAAGAAATTCTCAAGGGTTAACCAAAACAAGTCTCTCTCTGCCTGAATTGCAGGTAAATCTGTGGCATTTTTTCCCTGTGAGTCAAAAAACCACCCAGGCAGTGGCGGATTCTGCCTTTATTCCTCATCTTGAGCAGTCCTTGGGAGTGATCCTGGCTTCACTGGAGTTATAGAAAATGATTCACTAAGATTTGGGAATGGAATGACTTTTTTTCATCTTGCTTCATTGCTGTAAAAAACCTGGAGTTTGTATGAACTTGAAGGTTCTTTAGAAGGCAGAACTCTGGTAAGAGGGAAGAACCAAATAAGAAAAGTAGTGAGCGGTAAATCTGGATAAAATGACTGAACATTTACTTGTTCCTTTCATCCAAAAGCACCGCTCTGAAAACATTTAATCCTTCCTCTCCTGCTTCCGTGGACTACACATGCCATCAAAGTGACAGTGCTTTGATCTATTATTTATTTAAAGAATATTTTTAACACAAGGGGGTTGGAATTATGCTTTGTATATTGAATTAAATCTCACAGCCTCAGTAGCAACCAAATAATGAAACTTGATTTAAATAAAAAGATTTCAAATACACCAGGTTTTACTGACAAGTTGCTGCTAAATTCAGAATATTTAAATAAAGATGTGCTGTGCTTATATTGATTTCTAAAATAAGCTGAGAGCAACAAAGCTGATTATAATAGTTTAACTTTTTTTTTTTTTTCCTGCTGCCTCATAACTTGCTGAGTGAGAATTAAATCCTGTTTTTATGAGAAGAAGAATCCCCAGTGAGGTTTCTATGGAGATGTAGGTGGAAGCAGTACCGGTACCAGTGTGCCTCATTCAGACAAGCAGAGTTACCTGCCTGCGTGGTAAACGTGTCGTGTGTCCAAGGAAATGAATGAAGGGTGGGAGGGTTGGAGGTTTGTGCACATCACTGCAGCTTCAAGTAGTTGTTTCAATCTAAGGGAGCTTTCCAGGCCCTCTGGTAATGGACGTGGCTTGGCTTCTGCTTGCTCTTAGAGCCCCAGCTCCCCTCTCTAACTCTCCTTTAGTGTCTTTCTCCTGAGCTGAACTGAGGCAGCAGGGATCTAGCGGGGAGGAAAGGGTGGGAGTTGGTGTTTTGGCAGCAGCCTTCACTGTGGTTTGTCTTATTGCATCTTAAATGTTTGTTCTGTGTTTGCTTATGTGTGATCACAGACCATCAACTGTGTTCGTGTTTGGGAAACTCCTGGCCCAGTGAGTGGTGTGGGCTGTAACCCCAGTGCTGGCTGGTGTCTGTCCTTCCCCTGGTACGAGGGGAAGCTCTCAGGGAGGCCAGCTTGGAGCACTTTGCTCTGATGCTGCAACGTGGCCCTGAGCACTGGTAATGGTGTGAATCTCCCTCTCTTGTCGGTCAGTGGCTGAAATCCATTTGAGTTCAATAGTTTTTAAAAGTGGCAATTGCTGTCCAGCAGCACAGGGCACCTGCTGCTTTACAAATGTCTGTAAAAACAAACCAACACCGCGAAACCCAGCTTCTCCCTGAACCCAGCCCCCTGCTGTAAGTAATGAGCACTGTCAGCTGAGCTATAGATTTCTATCTTCTCTTACCCAGAACAAAGATCAGTTTGAGTTCGGATGGTTGTGGATCGATCGGATGGGGTTGGGGAGCTGGCGCTCTATCTACCACTGTCTACAGATGTTTTTGTGTCTAAGCAGAGAGGAGGCTTTGACTGCCAGCTCTGAAGAGGACAGCTAGTCACACATTTTGAAAGAAAAAGATCTCGTACACACCAGTAGGAAGCACTGAAATCTTCAGCTTGGTCAATCTCTTTCTCATCCTCTGGATTCTCTGATTTCAGCTGAGATGTAGGAGATGTAAGATGAATACGGTTTGGGCGTTGCTGGCAGTGTGATCCCTGCTTCCCCTCGACGCTCCACTTAATCTCTTCCAATACCACAGCTATTGTGTCAGCTTTAATCAGACCACGCTCGTGGTGGGATGATGATGTGGTAATTTAGTATTTTCTTATGGATAATATTAAGCTTTAACTTCTGTTGTGTACTTAATTAGCTCAGGTGGAGCATTAGGGTAACTCGATTAGTTTATGTCACGTCTGACATTGAACATATCCAGGATTTGATTTTTCCTAACATTGTTGTGAGGACTTTTTGCCAGATAACAAGTAATTTTGTTATGATGGTTGAACACAGGGAATAGATGCATATTTGTACGTTTGTGAATTTGTATATTTGTGAATTTGTGATTTTTTTTATTTCTACCAGTTAGGTGGGAAAGAAAATAGTTCTTATAAATCTAAAAATTTAATGGTTTAATATACAGAAATGTCCAGGAGTCTTATTCCCTTAAATAACTCTCTGAGTGCTTCATTGTAATTACATTTGCAATATGAGTAGTAAGTGGTGGAAGTGCAGTGTAACTGTGGGGAAGGCACTGACAATATTAGCGCGTGCAAAGATAATTTGAGAGTGGGGAGAGACTTCACCGTTAGCAAACGGACTGACAGAAAATAACTGGATCTGTGTTTCTCCATTCAAAAAATGCAATGAGAAAATACATATTCATAAATCATGTGCTTCACTTTTTGTCTTGGAGACTGATGTTGCTGCACTACTGAGCATATGGTATTTGGAGAGGAGTCAGGCAATTATTGCTACTTAAAATCAACATATATGTTTTAGTGGCTAATTACCCTCCTGCCCCCCAGCATGTTTGTAGTAATTTGAAAGACCTATGAACAGTGGACAATAAAAAAACCCCAAAAACCACCTTGAAATATGTATGTAAGTGCTGGACGATTATTGCAAACTCTATACATTAATTTAAAAATATTTATCATTGTATGAGGCTTTTCCTCTAATTTCTCAAGTGTGGCAAATGTTAACGAACGCTGGTAGAACCCTCATGCCGTGGTGAATCAGCAGATGGTGGCGGGCTGCTTCGCACGATGTTCTTGTGGGGAAAGCTGTGAAACATCTGTTCTGCTGACAACTACCACTTCTTTATTTTGGCATCGTGCACGTTCCGGTTGTTGGGAGACTGGAGGTTACGTGAGTGTTTTAGAAACGCTGTGTTGATGCTTCCCTGGTTCTTACGTTTCTTCTCTCTGCCCTCGTGTAGATGGAGAAATTCAAGGGCACCACAGGCTTCCTTGGAGTTTCATTTTTGTTCATCTCCGTGGGTTATGTAGGTTTTCTGGGAAGTTTTGGGGTTCTGATGGGGTGTTTCTCTCTGATATGTTGTTTTAATTGGCTTGCTGCTGTGCTGATCTTCTGTCCTTGAGCGTTTCCAAAGGTGGCTGTTAGTGTAGCATGGCCATGGATGACTGGGGGGGATTATTGATTATTCTCTGTGCCTCGTAGCTTCAACTGGCACTTCCAAGTAAATTTGATAAACCCAAGGTGTTTGTCTTGGCTATTCTTCTATAAAAAATGCACTTTAGGTAAATTATCTAATGAAACACTAAACAAAGCCAGGTTTGTGTTAATGGCATTCTTGAATCCAAAGCTGTGATGTGGGGTGGCAGATGGGCCTGGGGCCTTAAGAGTTCCTTTTTTACTTCTCTATCTGTATTTTTTTATTTATTCTTGCTGAGTTGTGGCAGGGTGACCTACAGCTGGAGCAGCTTTTGTTGGGTAGTAATTAGTAATTAGTGCTGTACTCTGCAGAACAGGGCGAAGGAGCAGCCTCAGAGGTGTGTGTGCAAAATAACCTGTGGTAAAAGCGGTGATTCGAGTCATTCCGTCCCTCTCGGTGCTTTTTGGATGGAGCTCTGCACTCGTGGTGGTCCCTCTGCTTGACTTCCCTGTGTCTGATGAAGCCTCAAGAAGGAGCACGGTCAACAGCAGGGTTTGCTCTGAGAAGCTTGATTGTCTTCCCTCAGCGATTCCTCCTTCCTCTCCGCCGCACGTCAGCAGTAAGAAATTTAAAGCCCTTGAAGCAATCAGGTGGTTGAGCCTTTTTAGACAGGGGGACAGTGTTCTGTGATATATGACTCTCAAATACAACCAAACATCTTCATCTTTCCATTCCTGACACTTCAGCTGAAATTATGGACTTGATCTTGTCCTTATTATTTCCTCCTATCTCCTCCTGTAAGCTCAGGAAGTTTCCTCTTTTAAAAAGTGTAATTTAGTGAAGCTGGCTGCAGCTCAGGGACTCCACGTAAAGGGCACAGTGTGATTGCTGATCAAATGTACATTGTGTAGAGTGTAGTATTGACTTGTTAAAGATCTCAAAGTGTCTTCCAGGAATAATTTAAAATACTAGTTTGTAAGGAAGATCTGAAGATGAGGAAGTAAGTCAATGCATAGGAAGATGGACACTTCTTTAAAGATAGTGCTAGACAGGAGTGGGAATGTGGTGGAATGATGAAAAGAAGCCTGTACAGAATGCAAAGCAGATAGAGTTGTGCTGAGGTGAGGAGCAAAGCTGTTGGCACAGATCAAATGAGGAATAACATCTAGAAAATGTCTCTTGTTGATTCTTGTTGCGTAGTGTATAAGGAAAGCAAACATCGTAGGAGTGATATACTTGTTTCCTATTATTTTTCATTATTTTAAAGAAATTATTGTCAGGGACAGCTATTTTGGTTCTGTGCCACTAAGCAGCGGTTTAAAGGCAACATTGTGGTGCTTTGCTGAGTGAATCAGTGTCCTTGACTTTGTGGTTCTGTTGTGCACGATGATCTTTGATCTCTGAGGGCACCTCCAGAAGCGGAGGTCTCCAGGCCATGGCGTGTCAATTGGTGTTGTTGGTTACCAGACAGAGAAGGTGCACACTGTTCTCAGAGCAGGGGAATAGGAGGTGTGTGTGTGTATCTTGGGTATTGATTGACAGTGGTAATTAATCTACAAGTGTAGGAAGCGCTTAGAAAGTAAATAGTGAAGGCAGCAGTGAAAATTCTGTTTTCTAAGGAGCTATGTTGACATCACTGACTGCTCCTGAACTTTGTGTGGTAGCTGCATTCGCTGAGTAAACGAACATGTTGGACATAATAAACCTCTGAAGAAAATTCATCATATTAGTGCAGAATACAGAGGTTAGAAAAGGAAAACAAACACTAAGGAGGAGTTGATCTAGGAATCTAGTGTGTGCTGCCACAGCAGTCACAGTGAGAACTGACCTTTTGGGCCACAGATGGCTGAAGACTACCTGCAGAGGTGTTGAATTATTAATGGCAACTTGAAGTATTTATTTGCATTCTACTATTTTTATTGCTGTAGAGATTTTTTTTTTTTCCATAACAATTTATTTCTCTTAAAATTTATATAAAAGAAGTTCTTTGAGATGGAAAGCTCTTCCTTTTTGGATGTTTCCCCTTGCAAATGTCACAGGTGAGCGGAAGAGGACTGGCACAGCTCTCTTCCTTTGGTATTTGGCCCACTAAAGGGAAGATCCATTAAAAAAGAAGAGAGCAACGTTTGATTCTCAGTCGTCTCTCTCAGTGTGGTGTGATGTGAGTGTGGAAGGGACCAGCTTAGAGCTGGGTGCTGTGAGCGATGTGTCGGACAGACCCCACTTCTGCAGCAGGGTCTGTGTTCCTTCTGCCTGTTCCTGGCTGGAGATCAGTCATGTGCCTGCGTGATACGTTCTGAGCTGCTCACCTCAGAAACCTTTCCCTGGTTTTGTGTGTGGTTGTGGACTAGGAAGCTCAAGGTTTTGTCTCCCTGTTCAAAATTTTCAGCCTTTTCACCAACTGATTTGCAAATTATCATTCCTCAGTGATGGGTTTTGTACCTAAACCCTGGAATTGATGCCTGTGCTGTTAGGGAGCACCCAGACAAAGCATTGCCACTTGTCACCTCTTAGCTGGGAGCCTGAAATAGGAAGATTCCAGAGAGCTCAGGGTGCCCATCTCCTCCCGTGGCCGAGCTGCCAGGAGTCCCATCACCCCCAGGAGAACCCCGCTCCAGTTAAGGACACAACTCACTGCAAGAGTGTGTTGTGAGGAAGCCTGCTGTGTGCGGGTGCGATGTATAAAAGCTTCCATGAGGCTTGGGAAAGAGAAAACATGATTTTCTGGGTGTTAGGGAATGATCTGTAATTGAAATTCCAAAGGAAAACAATGTTTGGTGTTGCTGAATATCGCTGTTACTGCAGTGTTGGATGGCACGGCTCCAGCACAGCCAACGCTTCAGTTACCTGTGGGACACCTGGCTGCTTCTGCTTTCTGGTTGAGAGGCTTGTACTAAATCTATGTAAATGTATAGAAAGAAAAAATGTCCAAAAAAAAAAAAAGTCGTTAGGAAGGGAATGAATTTACTGAACGAGCTGGCAGAACTGAGCCTGCTGCCCGATGAAGATTCCCAAATGAGGTGGATATGAGGATTTCTCAGTGTGGAAATCTGTCCCAGTGTTGGTATTTAATGCTGATAAGTTCACCCTCAGCTCTGTAAAATAATGTAGCAGCATATATTTTATGTTTAATGCTGACTTAATCTTGTGTTTGTATTAACTCACAGAAGCAATTTTAACTTAATGGCATAGAACCAGGCAGGTTTATAACGGTTGAGTGTTCATCTGTGTGATGTTGGAACAGACATTTTTCAGCTTGAAAACTGCAGTGTCGAAATAAAATATTCATGGGTTTTAAAATGTCCATTCTGAAATGTTAGGTGAGGGTCTCGCCACAAAATGCAAAATTCCTTATAAATTGATTGACTTGTTCTTGGTATTACTTGAACTAGAAGATAAAACAGTTATATGTTTTATATAATTTTATATAACAAAGATATAACAGTTACATGACTTTTCTTAGTTGCTACCCCCATTCTTACTGAGCCTGTAACAGATCTTTAGCAGCTGATGAAACAGGGTGTCTGAGTTACAGTCTGGGCTGGAATTACTTTCAGATATGCTACAATAGGATAAGTTGGGCTCCCTGTGGTGATAAAACTTCAGGTTTTCGATCAGAACCATTGTTATGGAGATAATGTAATGTTTCTGCTAACTGAAAATAACAACAGAAATTGCACTGCTGTTGGTTTGGGGTACCTGTGGCTGGTGTTTCTCTTGCCTTCAAATCTGTTTTGTCTCCAAATGAAATAAGAAGCAAATAAAAAATATTTTCCAAGTTCTCTGATCTTTAGTATAGTATGTAAATTTTAATGTCAGATGCTTTAATAAGTGACTTCTTTTCTGAATAGCCACAGAACTACCTCTGTCACTCGCTCCCGTTTCTTGTGGATTTGGGGTTTAAATTCAGTGCCATTACTTCTCAGGAAGACATTTTTTGACCAAGTGGATTTTGCAATTTAAGTATTGCAGGTTCTGACCCAGAGTTATTAAATAATTTTAAACTGAATGCAATACAAAGTTGTGAATTTGGATACATTTTTTTTT